>NW_025544698.1:274659-538540 GCF_011800055.1 Colletotrichum gloeosporioides
TAATAATTATCCTAGTTAATTAAGTTTATATAAAATATTAATATATCTTAAAACTAACTCTTATAAAAATCTATAAACTCTACTTATTTTAAGGTATTAAACTTAACTATAGAATATAAAACCTATATTATTTAACTAATATTAAAAAGTTAACTAAACCTAATTATTATAAGTCTAATTTAAATTTAAAGTTTTAAAGTTAAGTTACTAACTCTTTTAATTTAAATTTATATAATCTAAAAATAGCTAAATTACTAAACTATATAGTTTAAGTTTATATTAAAGTTACTTTAAAGTTAATAAAAGTTCTATATTATAATTAGTATATAACTAAAAATTAAAAATTAGAAATATTTTAAAAAATAAANATTATAATTAGTATATAACTAAAAATTAAAAATTAGAAATATTTTAAAAAATAAAATAAAATAATAAAGTTAATATAAAAAAGAAAGTATAAGGGAAATAGTTAAAAATAAAGTTAATAATTATATAATTAATTTAATTATTACTTTAGGATAGGAATAATTTTATAGAGTATAAGAGGTATTAGTTAAAAGGGGGGTATAAAATAGTAGTTAACTAGGCCTAAACTTAAGGCCTAAACCTTAGCCTAAATCCCGCCTTTATATAAGGGATTAGCTACACCACTTTATAGCTAGGCGCGCCCGGCGCTCGTAGCTAGATTAATCAAGCCACTTCACGCAGCAGACACGCTCTCCTGAGTACCTGCACCCTCCATTCGTGGTCGACAACACGGTGGGGTTTGGTGCTGCCCTCGTGTGGGTACCTCAGTTGAGTCAACCAATCAAAATGGTGCATGGCTCAGAGCTCACGATTTTTGGTGAGCAAAACGTGAGCTCCGAGCCATGGCCCGTGCCACTGTGATGGCTGTCCACGGGTGTACCTTAACAACCAAGCTGACGAAAGTGCCGATTTGCCGTCACATTCATTCATTCACGTTGTTCCCCACCCCACAGTGTCTCGCCTGAGCACGTCTCTCTACGGACCGGCCAGTTTTGCCCGCTTCTCTCCCGCCGCGGACGACACATCGGATCGCCATCTTCACCACCTCACACTCTCAATAATGTCCTGCTAACTCACCAGGCTCGAAAATTATGCTGTCTTCCTTGTTTCCTCACCGTTATCTGCTGCCATAGAATACTCAGAATGCACATCCAAGTGCCACTCCTCCATTCTCTTTCCACGTGTCTTTCCTCCATCCTAGCTGTGACGCCCGGTCTTGTTCTCGCAAACGCTAAAAGCATCGCAGTTGAGGCGCCCACAATCATGTCAAACTGGGCGCACTGCTCCCTCCCTTGCCCCGCTGCCAGTTGTCCCCGGCCCAGGGCAAACAACCAAAACAGGCAGGTTGGTGGGCGCGTGTCTGAGGGACAGTCTACCTGCAGCCTTCTTGCCTTGATATGGCTGCAATGGCGGCGACCCCTGCGACCGCATCCGTCTCAACTCCCATCAGCTCCTCGCTTGCCCTTCGTCTTGGCTCCACCTGTTTCTGTTTGGTGCCGTTCTCCCAAGTCGTCAATCTGCCTTCATCGAAGAGTCTGGCGTCGCCCGAGAATTGACCATCTGGCATCCCGAGGCTCGCGCCGCTTGACCGATCGCGTCGCCTTTCAAACAACAGTGATGCCTCGTTTGACTAGCAACCTCCATCGCACGGATAAGCCGCTATCGAGGGCTTACGATTTCGAGGGCCGCCTGCGCGACTTCATGTCCGACATTGCAACCGCCACACGAACCTGGTCCCAGTTGTACCGCGACTTAGCCGACTTGGAGAGAGCGGCAGCAGAGAGTCCAACTCGGCTGTCTGCCCCTGAATCCCAGCACTCACTGAAACCGCAGTCTCTCGATGCTCTTCTTAGCATAGCCCCAAGCGACACATTTTCCGTCAGAGACAACGTCGTGCCAAAGCTGCGCAAAGCTACCACCCTGCGGGAAGTCAAAGAGTCCAAGATTCTGTTCCATGTCGCTGTAGATCACTGCAAGCAAGGAAAGCTCTTCTTTGTTGCCCTAGTCAAACTTGCCGAGGCAAACACCAACTGGGAGGACTGCATATATCACCTGAATTGTGCAGCCGCTGATCGCAGGGGAGGTTACCATCGCTACACATCAAAACTCGATCAAATAAAAAAATCACGCTATACGACGTCCGGAAAGTCACTTGAGCGCCAACGTCTGTTGTGGAGTGATTGGTGGATCGTGTACGGTATCCCGCCAGGGCAGAATATCTGCCTGGGTGGGATGCGATGGGCTGGCGCCATGGCATCCACTTCCGGCATGCCGGTGCGGGGCACCGAGATGACGATATTGAGCGGAGGCGGGAGTGATTCAGTGGTACGGCCCCCTAGCGCGATTGAATGTGGCAACAGCTTTGTTGCACCGCCTTCCGTTCCCTTGTAACTTTCCATCTTCTGCGGCCACCTGATGAGTACCCTGATGGAAGGACCCCGCAAGAAAATTTGCAGTTGGCAGGAGCATCTGCTCAAGGTACGTTCCCTCCTCAAGGCTGGACGAATGACGCCGTTCTTGCCGTACCGTGCGTCGGACCTAACCTTCTGCTTCCACCCTGACTCCTACTACCTTCCCTTCAGATCCAAGACATGGAAGCCGATCTTTCCACGTCTCTTGCAACAGCTGAACCGACGCTCCCCTCTACCCTGTTCTTCCACCTCATTGGTTTCAAATCTTCCTCTACATCCGCGCTTTGAAGCCATCATTGTGGTATGTTTTCTTGTGCTATTACGTCGATTATCTTTCTGACATTCATCCAAGAGCCCTGGAAATCCGACTCCCTCCACGTCGATGCAATAGCTCGACAACCGATGCCTTGACAACCGATGTTTCGACGACCGATGCCTCGATGACCAATGTTGCTCCTCGGATTCGAAAGCCGATGCGGTAAGAACACACAGCCCGAACCGATGCTATGCCTCGACGGCCCTCCGACTCAACACCCGACAAGCGACTCAATATCTTACCACCCCTTTGTCGTCATGACCATCCGTGTCTTCATGGCCCTCCCTGCACCTCGAGAGTGTCTCTCAGAGCACGTCTGGTGCAGTTGAGTCGTCAGGCGTCGATACCAGTGACGGTTGCGCTGGGCAGCATCGCGGCGGTGGCTTGGATGAAGGGCGCAACCGGGGCCGCGGGCCACCCTCGAAGTGCTGTAGTCGACGTCCTCCAACTCATTCTCGAGCCTAAAAGTCGCCTTGCTGAAACGGCTACTAACGGAGCTGAATGCAAGACTTCCCTGCCTCGTCTGGCACTGCGACGGACTCTCCAATGAAGTATTAATTCCCTCCGGAGGTATGCTGACGCTAGAAGGCTCGTGACTCGTCCAAGTTCCAAACCTGCCGCCAACATGCCTTGTCATCGACTCCAAACCCGACGCCGTCCCTTGTCACAGCAGCTAATCTCTCTTAACGTGGCCCCGAATGCGTTTACACAACCACGGCTGCCCCCAACATCACACAGGCAAACTTCAAGGCCGGTTCCATCATGATGAACGTCAACTATCCAGCAAGGACAGTGATGTCGCTGTCGATATCTTGCTGAAGGGAGCGCTGAGGTTTTGCGTGTTTGCAGTCACAAACCAGCACCAGACAGCATGACGGCCCGGGATTGTAGAAACGCATCCTGTCAGTCTGCAAGTCAGATGTCAACACAATTGAATGATGTTCCCTCCACAAGACTTGCAAACCATCTTCCAGTTCGAAGCCGAGCAAGCTGGACGTCACAATGAGTGACAACCAAGGTCGCTTCTGGCCCAATCACTACCGCTGCCGGTTGGCCTAAAGATTAACGATGAAGTGCAAAATAAAGCATCTATTACCAGAAAAGAGCGCATAGATACCTATACTTGTTTGTTTGCTTCTGGTGACAGCATCTTGTTTCGGAGCGCTTCCGCCGAGTCATTTGGTTGAACGAGACTTGACGTACGATGCGCCGGTCTCGAACCCGAGTATCCATGAAACTCAATCACGCCAATCTTGACTGACTGACCAGAAGAACTTCATCAGTGTCTAGTGTGAGCTTCGCTCGCCGTTCGCTTTCTTTCTGTGCAGCGCATCCTGCTGGGGGTGGGCCGAGGGTGATTTCCTGTAGGACTTCCGAGACTTCCACGGTTCCCACTGGATGCTGCAAGCAAGAAAACCTTCAGCGTCAGACGTGTCGCTCTGGGCAAAGCTTGGGCCACGCATTACGGCAATGTTTAGGCTACATTACATTCGTGTCAGGTAGATGACAAAAGAATCAAGCTGACTTTTCAATTCGGGTCCCTTACTTCACATTGGGCTGGCCATCCGGCGGGCAATGTTGACCAGACATTCCCGTCCGCTTCGTACTTCGGTGCCTTTCATCTCTGAAAACAATATTCTCATCGATTTTGGTCTTCATTTTCCATGGCTAGGTTCGAATCTTGTTTGAGTTATCGGTCTACTAGTTCAACCCCGGCGCGTCAAATGGCAAGCTTTGCATCGACGCCAAATTGAAATGATCAAGACTCAAAGCGCCGCCTCCCCTGTGATGCATTTTGCATCGAAGTCAACAACCATATGAACCAAACCCACAGTACGGAGTCAGTTATGGTGTGTGTTGTTGGTTCTGCAGATGGACTTGCCTTGACCCGTGACTTTGCTAGTTGACCAGAAGCCACATTATGGTCCGACTGTCTCTCATTCCACAGACACGCCGACCAGAGTAATTACAGCCCCTCTGGACGACTGGAATGTTGATCGATGCACCAAATGCTTTGCGTTAGGCTTTGCGTTGGGTCTCAATTCACTGCACCGCCTGCGTTGCGGGTGCGATCTAGCAGCTGGGCCGTCTCAGCAGTATTCTTTGCCATGTCTGCGCTCTGGTATGACACTTCAACGGCATTCGCGCGTTGATCTATGTCGATACTGCTGCTATGATTCTGGCAGATAGACGGCAGACTGGTCCAGGGTGTGCGTCACATGGCCACTGGCTGGTTTGACGACTTAAATGCGGCCGCAGATGACGGGCGGCGACTTTGAGATAAGGATTTTTTGTCGGGGATCTGCGGCAAGGGAACAGATTACATAGAAGGAAGGTTAAACAATGCAACGCCAGGGGTGACATCATCTCAAAGATGCAGGGGAATGCTCAGGCAACTTGGGGAATCGAGTTGAGCCGGAGGCCATCTCGTTGTGTATCCACTACAACGACGTGGATAGCAGTTATTTGAGCACTCCGCATCCGACCACGGTTATCAAATTCAAGGCGTTTTCTTTGATGCAAGCATATGAAGACGTCTCAAGGCTTTTGTAAATAGGCGAACAGTCTAGGTAACCGGTGGTCAACCTTGCCACGAGGCCGAGCAGCCGGGAGTAGCACGGTTGTTGGTCTTTCTGATGGCGTCAGAAACACCCTGGAAACTTACATTCTTGATAAATGGACCCAAAAAAAATGTGTCTCAAGCTCCGGCCCCCGACATTGGGTCTCTGCCGCCTACCTATGCAAGCATCTACCTGAAGCGACTAACACGACCAGGCACACCATCAACACCACGTATTTCAGCAAATTTGAACTTGGCAAAGACCCAAATGATCTTTTTGAACGCGTATCAGACTTATTAATTATTTAATAGCAAAATGTCAAATTTTGACAATGCTAAACGGCACAGACTGTCGTGGGAAACTGGGGTTTGCTTTGATTTGCCCCGCCTCACGTATCTTTTTGGCCACCGCATCGTTGGACTGCGCCTCGACAAGCGTGCAGACCATGACACGAGTTGATGGAAGTGGCCTTTGTACTCAATGGATGACGGTACAAACCTTCGCCAATTACCAAAGCTGCCCTTTTTGATGTGCAGTGGCTTCTTGAGACACTTTGGCTGACCACGCGTGCGTTGAATCTTGTCAACGGTAGCAGTGAGTACCTAATCGCAACTTGATGTCGACAAATATTTCTTTAGAGATGTAATTGACGGCGACGCAAACAGGAGAGCAGAAGATGTTGAGGCAACAAAAAAAGCGGGCACGACACATGCTGAACCCAGAAGAAGTCGTCACCAGCGCACACGAACTCAAAGCCTCCAAGTCAGACAATATCTACTACCTTTGCTCAGGAATGAAGCAGGCAACTGAGTTATGGGCAAGCTATGGACTTATCACACATGTGTCTTTCGTAAGCCGCGAGCGCTGATGCCCTGCCGCCTCCGCCGGTGGTCTCGAGGTGACCAAGCAAGTCTGAAGACGGTTTCAATTACTAGGCACTGAAACGGTAAGATCTAGTACAAACGTATGGCAGCAGACGAAAGCAGACACAGGAGGAATAAAGTTGCACTTCGGCGTGTGTCCATCTTGTTCAGAGCTGCAAATGGTCTACGCTTCGCTGTGAACTTGCCCTTGGCCGGACGAACTTCAGATCATGCTTGAGAACTTCTAAATAGTTCAGATGATATGCTTGGCTATGCAGTGTGAGTTAGAGCTGGGGTTCCTGGCTTGTCTCTGCATACTTACATGTTCTTCTCATAAGCTGCAATGGAAACAGACGACCCCCTCCTTTTCTTATTCTCTCTGTTTCGACCAGTCTTCAGATTCTACTGCGTGAGTCAAATCTGAAGTTGTTTAATTGCAAAATTGGCCTCTATCTTCTTAGAGACCCAGTCAACGATATGTCTTCGCGGCGTTTGCTGCGATGGCCAATCTGCAAGCTTCTCGAACGGCGGTTAAAGTTCCCCGCGCCATACACTGCAGCCACACTAGCGTGAAGGAAACATGGCGGCAGTTGACCAAGCCGACCTTCAAGGGAGCATCACGGCCAGCCTGTGGTCAACGAAGCAACCACGAGCCAAGCCGTCTCAAAACTGTGCTGTTGATCCCGCTGAGAGTGAGACGCCTTTCAAAAGAAGGTGGGAAGGTGGCGCAAGTTGTTCTCCGCGCCCTGCAGAGAACTCTTAACGCAGTGGTCGCTTCTGACCACGACGTTGACAGACCGGGTTGCCCGCACCCATGACGATAGGCGTCTACCTGCGGGGCCATTGACGGGCGAGAGGTGCGTGCCGGTTGGCTGATGAACACCAGAAAAACAAATACCCAGCTTTGTGATCTCAGCGGCGCGAGTCTGCTCAACGCCGGACCGCGGGTGAATGCGGGTTGAGGTGAGCCAACACCTCTGCTGAGCGGTATGGAGAAAGCACCCCCATCCCAAATGCGGGGCTAGTCCGTGAGAAAAGCAATCTATATCTCGTATTTTCAAATTTTGCCCCGGCCACAAAGTTGCTCAAGTTGTTGCTTGTATTCGAGGCCGCCAAACTAGACCCCTCTGATAGCCTTGGCCTTCGGATTTGAGGAGCCTTCGTAACACCGCGCGGTCAAACCATAGAGAAACCATTCCTAATCAGCTAAACACTGCAATCTCGATTGACCAAATCGTCTGAGTCTTGATCAATGCGCAAGAGATGCATGCATGATGTACGGCATGCATAACGTAGATGTACTGCAGGCTTTTCATACATGGCCGTTGCCTTTTCGTTATTTTCACAATAAAAGCACTCTCTGAGACGAAAGCAATACAGGTAGACCGTTGATGACCGTCTTGTTGACGCACACGTTACGCATACCAATTGACGTTCTTCCCGCGCTCCAAGTTTGCGGCGGGAAGAGTGTCCCATTGGCCGGCTTTGGGTGCGACCAGGCTGGCCTTGAGAACGATGAGAAAGATCCCAATCCCTGAAGCATGATGAACAGCAATTCAGGATACGGCAGCAGCCTCCTCAGCGCAAACTTCCTCAATCATCGTCGGGGTTGCCCTATGACCAAATACGTCCACCAACATGATCCCGAGATCTCTTGAAGCATCATTTACCTCAACCCTACGCCCAGGCTCAACGCAATCGTAGGAGAAGGGGAAATATCCTTTCCGAGTTTGCCCTTATCTCTACTTACTTACTGACGCTACGTTCAAACAAGGGAATCCTCCCACCATAGCCATGCGCGAATCCCCAAGCCGGTCGTCAGGAGCAGGGAAATAAGCCCCGCCCCGAATACTTGGATCAGAAGACTGCAACTACACTAGACAAAGGCAATTTGAGGTGCATCCAGTGCACGGCTGTTGTCGCTCGTAGAATCGCTGAAGCTATACGGACAAAGTCTCACATGTGTGCCCAGAGGACTCAGAAACGCGGCGACCGGGGGAGCACTGCCGGTCATGGTTGGATCTGCGACATGTGGTCATCTTGGGCCCTTCAGATGGCGTTGCGGCTGGACCGGCGCAGAAGTAATTCATGCGAGTAGGGTCTGCATCGACCTTTTGTGCCTTAGACAAGACGCACATCTCTTCCTCCAGTCAGGTTAATCTATCTATGCCTGAGGGTGTCTAATGCTTCTGGGCGATGACAAAACATCTGCTGCACCTGAAGTGACTCCACGTTCATTGCTCGTCCTAAGTCTCCTGAAATTCGCCGCGACGTACAACTTCCCCCTTCAACCCAACACGGCAACAACTCAACCACTGCACCGTTGCACGCAATACAGGCACAAAGTTCTCCCTATCATCATCCATCTTGTGCTCCGCTCATTGCAGTCTGCGACAAAACAGTTCCATTGCACGCAAAGTAGTCCACAAAGGTCTGGAGAGTCTAGCCGCAGAGCAAAGGGCAAATCTAAGGCGGCGTAAGGGTGGAAGCTAAATCTAGTTGAAAGGGTGAAAATTCCTGCCGCCGGGTCAGCATGGCTGTCCGCCATCCGCAAATCGAAAAGTGGTGCCCTGAGAACGACCGACGAGATGATCATTGTGGCAAACAACATCAAATCGTCAGACAGCATGCCCTTGTAGGCCTCCATCTCCCCTTCTCAGATGTTCAATCGAGTTATAAATACTGCCGTTCCGACGTGGTCCCATATCCCTGCTTCTATGCAGAGAACACATAAAGAGCGTGTCATTGTTACAGTGCGATGGTGCATCAAGAACCACCAATGTCTCGATTAATTCTTCCACAGCGTTTCAAAACCTTACCTCAACATATGGGCGTAAATACAGATACGGGGGGATAGTGAGCGGTGTTGGAGACAACTCTGCATCATCTGCATCCTGGATGGCTAGTTTGTTGCGAGACGACACCGTATTATTTGTGCCCTTTGTCATTTTCATGCTCGTTCTCCGTGGAGCCCTCCAGCGGTCAGAAGTTTTGCCGTCATTCAAGAATCAACAAGAATGCCTATAACAAAGTCAATGAAACCTGTGAAACCCCCCGCAACGCCTCAAACGCAGCCGCGAGTGCTCTCTGCTAGTGCTCTCTGCTAGTGCTCTTTACTATCAGTTACCCGGAGAATCTCTTCAAAATGTCATGAAAAAACACTCGACACCCTTCATCACAGCAGCCGGATCTTCAGCAGGGGCTGGGCAGGGCAGCTATGTAGGCTTTCTTGTTCAGCTCCAAGGTGCACCACTTCGGCTCTCCCCGCTTCATAGGGGCTCAGTGCGCTGGCACATTTGGGTTCTCAAGAAACACTTCTATGACTGCAAGATGGCGTCAAAATTCGGCATCTTCCGGGCCCTCATTAATTACCTGATGTACCTTATGTCATCTTCGGGCCTTACGCCAATCAGGCGTGTTTCTCAAGGACCCCAGGATCCCACCTCCGAGGCTTGAGAGACTAAGGGTCATTGTCCAGGGCTTCACTGGCCATTCAGGTCATCCATCCTGTAAGGGAAAAGGCTACCTAGGGTACTGCAACCAGCAAATCTTCAAGTCTGATCTGGTGACTTGAAGCTCATTGACAGATTATTACGATCAAGCATCATCTCAAGCGCAAGGCTGTACCATCGTTCAAGGTCTCATATCTTCTGAAGAGCCCCTCAGACCCCAGAATTACGACGTTTACATGGACTGAGTCATGTTCATCAACCGTAGAACTTAGGATTTTTACGGCCGTCATTCGGGGATCATGGCAAGTCTTTTTCTGTCAGCCCCATTAGGTCCATCCTCATGCTTCTTCCCATACGATAAGTCGTCGATCAACCCATGCCCCAGTAAGGCGCTGCGTTCTCTCATCGGATGGAGTTTCCGCGGTCAAGTAGTTTTAAGCCTTGATCTACCTGAATCGACAGTGGCAGCGTTTGAAATCACACTTCATTGTTGGGCCGAGCATTCCCATCTCCGTGATCGATGACTGGTGTCTGGTCCGAGCCCCAGACAAGACGTCATTTGGCCAGGACCATACTTTCTGGCCGGGAAAACAATCACACGGGGCAGAATTACCCTCAGCTTCACCGATGGCACGGCAAAAACATCGAAACCACGTTTTCATTGATCACGACTTGAGACGTTGAATACTCGATTCACATGACGTTGAAATAGAAAGCTGTGCCTGGCGACAATGCTACTGCAAAACAACCTGGAGATCTCAGCTTGGGAAACCCCTTGCAATTACACCATCAGCTCGAGCGCTGGAATATCGTTAATTAAGACAATGCCGACATATTTCAAAAATTCTGAGGAAATGAGGGAGGATGTCATAGAGATGTGCTCAAACATAGCCTTGTAGGCTGATTCAGTACCCTTCAAGCTCGTTTTCGCTGCTCTCCTGACGACGAGGTTTCAAGTCGCCGATGGCCGTGGCATCTTGTGACATCTCACTGAGGTTAATATCAAAGAAAGTTGGCACCCATTGGACCGTAATCGCTCTTTCGACGTGATCAGGGCTGTCGGGTCTAAGGATAACAGTATTGAATCGTTCACATTTCTTGATTCGTCCGCTCTTAGATCATACGGCAGTGCTGCTTTTACTCAATACCTCACCTTTCATGACTGAGTTGCTTGAAGTTCGCTTCTGCGGCGTAAAATCAAGCGAGAAGGCCAAAAGGATTAGTAAGTCTTTCTCCTTCGGGGTCTATGATTAAGATGATCTCAAATGCCTTGAGATAAGATGACTAATGAGACATGACCGGCGAGCAAAGATAGATGGGTATAACCGCTATTGCCAAAGGGCATATTTCACCATCAAATCCCAACACGAAAGTTATCGGAGCGCCAGAAGACACATGAGTGCCCATCAACCTTGATAATCAGCCCACGTCAAGATTGCGTTTCGGTCCGAAGCTGATTATGTGCGGAGGCGACAGTGAAACTTGAGACCCGGTCGGAAAACCGTTCGGGACAATCAAGGCTGAAGATGGAGAATTTTAGAATGGCAC
This sequence comes from Colletotrichum gloeosporioides, assembly GCF_011800055.1. Classification (NCBI taxonomy): domain Eukaryota; kingdom Fungi; phylum Ascomycota; class Sordariomycetes; order Glomerellales; family Glomerellaceae; genus Colletotrichum; species Colletotrichum gloeosporioides. The sequence continues at coordinate 285,838 of NW_025544698.1, forward strand.
CAAAGACCCTTTTGCCAAGGTCAAAGCTTCCCGAAATGAAAGCACGAAGCAAAAAGACTCTCAACACAACCTTCAGCAGGATCGGTCGCGTCTGCTTTGATTTGATATGAATCTCTTCGCTTGGGCTGTCATCGTTCGTCGACCTGGTGAGCGGTAGATGTGGAGTGTGAGAGTTAACCGGGGGTTGAGATCTCTTCGCGTGAAGGTCGACACGGACTTTTCTCATATGAATCGTCACTTCTGGGGCGCGATGTTGTTGAGTCTCGAGAAAGAGTATATGTCGGAAGGCTGGCAATTTCCTAGGACGGTAGCCAAAGGGGTTTCTGCCTCTTCAACATATGGCAAGATGCCAGATCAGAGGTGGTGCAAGGTAGTGATTTGCGAAAGATTTGCTGTTTTTGTCAAGGATGATGGACTGGAGACACACGAGATGGTATGAGCTGTGGCGGCGTCGGTGCTTCAATCTGGAAACCCCGTTTGGTTTCTGCTATCAACAGCTTTCGTCGCTATCACCCGTGCGATGAACATTGACAAACAGTGGATCAGCTGAGCTAGGTGTGAGTTGAACGTTCTCTAGCCCTCGCCGTGAAAGATGCCTCCTTGTTTACAGCAGCTCATTGCGTGCCTAACCCACTATTTCGCCCCTTGCCCCTGCATCTTTTGAACAGCCCACGAGGGTTGAAGAATCAAGACCTTTTGATGATTAATTCGCGTAGTTATGACTTGACAGAAGAAGATTGAATAGTTCTAAGGGTAACATCATCAACTTGGAAACAGAGAAGACAAAAAGGTTGCTTGGCGCAATAACCCAGAAGGCTTAGATGATGTGCTTCTGCAGTCGTGGGTAACTCCCAGAAGGTTCCATCAGAGGGATTGAGACCGTCGGATTCTCGAGCCAAAGGCGAAGCGTCCCACCAGTCTTGCATGCTATCGCAGGGAATACAGGAACGGTATGTTGTGAATAATCCGGGAATTCCGAGGATCCGTCTGCAACGAAGTCGATGGCCTCGGTTGATATGTCACGTTGATTAGTCCATATTGAGGAGATACTTGCGTTGGGGTAGATACAAGAGATGCACGGGGAACAATTGGAGTAATGAATCGTACTTGCGGGCGGGATGAACCCGGAGTCAGCTTGCATCGCTTGGATCTTCGTGCTTAACCAACACCGTCGATGTTCTCGGTTTGATCTTGTTGCTAAATGGGTAAGCTACACTCTAATTCCATGCTACACTCTAATTCCATTGGATGTCCCATCTACGGGTGGTAACGCATCATGTCCTCACCGTCAACGTCCTCGTCATTCACAAAGACTGCTGGCGCCCACGCTGATAAGGAACATGTAAGAGAATTCAGCGATCCCTTCCGCCAGCTTCGTAGCCTCTTCGAACAGCTTCATCGGGTAAGCCGTGTACTTAACCTGAAGCGCAACCGCCTGGGGTCCTATCATCCCCGCCGCCGCCTTGGGACAGACGTCCTCCTCAACGGCTGCTACTACCCACAACCCTGGCTCCACCCCTTTGCTCAAGGCACCAAGGCACTTCCACATGTCGATGTCGAGCATACACGCAATCCCGAGACCCAGCGAGACTCGCGTGAGTGCGTGCTAGAACCCTAGATCTTCCAAGATGGCGAGCGACTTGACGGCACACATATCGATGGCGGCTACAAGCTCGTACAAGCCGGAGTTGAAAGATGGGACGTCTGTTGCCCTTCCAGGGAGATTCCCACGCTGTGAAACATGCGCGGTGGATGGCTCGTGGCTGTCGCCCGTGGTCCTGGAAGCCATCGTGATGGTTAACATCATAGTGAGCCGCGCCGAGGCCCGGCTTTCCGGATGGAACTGGCCCCTCACACATTTCCCCGTCAAATCATACGGCAGTCAAAAAAGTGCGCCTCCAGGCGGAAAACTGCGAAAGAAACTTACAAGGGAAGAAGGATTTCGGATAGAACTAATGGAGTCCTGGAGCAAGTCCATGTGTCTGGAGCAAGGTGGCAAGCTGTGTGAAGCCCGCCATCATTCAGAGTGTGTCAGGCGACGAAGGCGACAGTAGTCTTGATCACGAGGGCGTGCTTGGTAGTCTCGAGCTTGACTCAATCAGATGCCGGTCAAAGCCTTGGTACCCGTTTTTATCGTCCCACTTGGGATCACGAGTCGTTTCGACAGGTCGCCGGGATTGCAGATGGAATCATTCGCGAAGATAATTCCCTTGCCCTATCGATGTCGTCCTCCGTCAGGAAGGTAATGTACTTTGGCAGCAGCAGTGTGCAGATGGCCTGTTTAAAAGCAAAGTACCATCTGCGAATCCCGTGCTGATCCCACTCGCAGGGCTTGCACGACCGGACCTGGGACGAACCCTCTAGAGTCTTGTATACCGAAGCTATCCCCCGAGTACCCGAGATGGGATCGTTGACGCGGGGGGTACCAACAGAGAGCGGGTCTTCATGCTGTACCAGTCTTGGAGCATCTCACCGCCAACGGAACGCCAGTGGAACTTCATGATCATGGAGTGCCAGATGGCCGAGGACTACGCGACTTCGACTTCCTCATCGCGTTGGTGTTGCGAGAAGCGCCTGATGCGGGCCTTGTACTGACAGAAGGACTCGACGAGGGCCAAGATTTCGTGGAACACAAGGTCTTGGCCGTCCTTGGCCTGGGAGAGAATGTCTCGGACTGGCGAGGTGCGGAGGAGCAGGTCGAGGTGGAGGATTTTGCGGTACATTCCGAGGGAATTATCCGTCCTTGAGACATTGCGGTGGAAAGTGAAGGGCGGTGATGGTTCTCGTGATGGGTAGTAACGGGGGAGAACCACAGTGCAATTGTTGCCAATCCGAGAGACTCCAATATCATCGCAAAGATAATTGTCAAATCGCATGATGAGCCAAAACCTTCTGGAAGGGTTAAAACCGCGGGCTCTTCGTTCCTATCCAATGGCGCCACTGGATCCAACGCGGCGGCGTCGAGTACATGATGGCGCGCAGCCTGTGGGAGTCGGATAAACCAGCAATCTTGAAACATCCGATGGCTATTGATTAAGAGTGAGCAAAGACAAATCAGGAGTGGTTGATCGTGAAGTCGTCGCGAAAACTTGGCTCGAGCGACTGCAGGCGATCGTCATTTTCGGCGGGCTCGGAACAGCTGGGGTTCAATCCTGTTATGGATGGGACTTTGGCAAAGTTGTGAACCATTTTGAAGCCGGTCCACAGATGGTCGCATGCTTGGCGGCTGGTTACATGATGGATGAGTTCACTTCGACAATGTTAGCGTCACCGGGTGAGCTTCTGACTGGTGGGATTTTGTGTCCACTTGCGGCTTCACAAAGCTGGAGTTTGCTTAGCTAAAGGGGAAGAAAACATTTCATGTGTGCGCTTGAATCCAGAAACGCCAAGTACTCAACTGAAAAGAAACAGAATAAACAACAGAGTACCATGGACATTACCGCCACCACCACCGCCGCCAACACTGATCTGTTTCTTTCCTTGCTTGCTCAAAACTTTTCCGTGGACTGAACAGATACAAATACACCAATAACATTGTGAAGCAAAAGAAACGTAATGATCACCCTCCCGAGGCGGGGTGGCCAAGACCCTCTCGCATACAGGGGATCCAGACATGAAGGCGACACGTCGTTTGTCCGAGCACCGCCGTTCAGGGCCCCCATCTCTCTCCTGCAGACGTTCTCCTCGAACCCCTTTCTTCAACGCCCCTTGTTGCACTGACTCACCGGTTGGAAAAAGGATGTTCTCATGTCGCGCACATTCTCTCTGACCTCCTTTGGCGTCCACTCCCAGGCATTCCCAACCATCTTAACAAGCACATCGAGCCGAATGCAGACTTCTGGGCCTTCTCGAGTATCCTGGCACCGAAACGCGCGAGAGCTCAGCCGTGGAGCCCGGTCGTATTGGCAGTCTCCCAGTCCGTGGCTCTCTGGCACAGGTCATTGACGAAAGCGCTGTGAGCCTTGATGATGTTGATATTCAGGTGGATCTCATCCCATATACAGCTCCAAGCCACCGAATCTTTGAGAGCCGGCATCCTGTACGTCTGATAGTATTAGAAGCAAGCTCGCTTCACATGGCAAGTAGTCATGCGAAGTACAAACGTTTAATGTTTGTGTTTTCCAGATCTACGTTAGGGGAATTTGTGGGATTCAAGCCCCGGGAAGAATCATCCATACCGATGTGCTGTCAGAATCCAGATTGAGGTTTCGTTGCTGTTTTGCGTTGGCAATAGGTCAGAAATGAGAGCAAAGTAGTGCGCCAATTCGCCACAGCACTCGATTCCGCAAGGGCACAAAGACGCGGTAGGCAAAGGGAGTGTTGAAACTTGGCTCGAAAAGAAGACCCTCCGCGATCGCTTCCAGTTATCTCACTCTTTTATGATTGAATTATTAACTTCAGAATCTCTAAGTTGTTGTTGCCAGTCCGCAAGAAATAGCCTCAAAAGCTGTGTACATGACTAAACGACGTCGCGTTCCAGATCAACGCGACAACGTCGATCGCATCAACAAAAAGACCTACACCATCGCAGAAACCACTCTGGCGATACTTCTCATTTCTAACTTCTACTCCTCTAATCCCCTACTCGGCTCCGACGATCTCAACATACGACGCAAAGGCTTTAAACAAGAGAAAGATGACATCTGCTTCGCCTTCCACTCCCTCTAGAATCTCTACACGGGCCGTGCGGTATCCTTCCAAGACCTTTTCTCGTTCGTCAAGCTTGATCCGCACGCGCCTCATGTAAGTCCCCTGAGTTCTCAGCGCAACTCAGCGCGCCAAATCGCAAAGAGGTTCGTACAAAGGTCGTGCGTGCCGCCTTGTGGATGAGGGGCTCGGTTTGGCCGGGATACTTCAGCGGGGATGCTGCGGGGCCAGGCTCATACAAGTAAGTTTTGACGTTGACCACACGTTTGAGAGTAATACGACTTGGACGAGGTGTCTTGTTTCCTTGTAGCCAGAGTTCGGCAGGGAAGATGGCGGCAAATCATCCGGATGGAAGATGGCGTGTTGCAAGTGGATTCTGTAAAGGGCAAAGCCAACGGTGACGGTGTCTTGGAATATACGGAAATTGTCGTCTCGACTGGCTTTTCAAGTGACCAGGATAAACAAGAACGTGTTCTCATCAATGAAAGACAATCCAAGTTCCCAAGAAAAATGATAGCTTAAACGGCACATGTTTTGTAGCCGCCGCTTCCCTAACGCAAAGAGCAGGAAAGAAATTAGTAGTAGAACAACAAGCAATCAGTTTCCACGGAGAAGTCCTCTGCTAAAACTCTCACACCTCAAGCAAAGACAGAAAGATTAGCTTCAGCATCCCACGGGCGTACGTCATGCCTGAGATGCCGAACAGGCAAGCCGGCCACTGGCAACCATACGATCGCCTGCCTCTCCGTCTCGCTTCCCAAAGATTTGGTGGGCGTCGCCCAAAGGGGGTCGCAAAAGTGGTCTAACATCAAGGGGCACAGGCAGCATTAAACGGCTCGCGTCCGAGCACAAAAGCAAAATGACCTTCTTCAAGCCCAAGGTCGACAAGAATCTGGCCACACAACTACGTGAACAATATTAGAAAGCTCGCGCTCATCCATGAAGTCAACCCGTAGCATAAGCATCTTGGGTCTCTTGGGTGGGATGGTGATATGGCGGAGGTGCAGCAGGCGTGGCGGAATGACGGGGACGGCCGTCTAGATAGCATGTAGAGCATTGGAACGTGGATGAATGGTGTGTATCAAGAAATGGAGGGCTGCCTGGGTCAGGCAGAGAAAATGCGCGATGCTCAGATACAGGCAGCAAATCGATAGGGAGAGAACGATCAAGGGACTAACCGATGATAGGGCGCTGAGGATCTAGAGGCAGGTATCCAGATCGATCTTAGTCCTTAGTTGTTACCATAGACATCGTAGATGACCAAGAGCAGCAGGGAACTAGTCAGCTTATACGTTGAGAAGCATCTAAAAGGTGAATACTCCGCATTCACCGCCGCATGTTCAAGGGGACACGGAGAAATAGTCACCCTGAGTAGCATTAGGAGGAGATAAGCAGACTGAGAGCGTTCAATAACTGATATCGGACCGTTTTCCGACCGCCTGGGCGTCAGGCGAAGTAGAGACAAGAGCAGCAAGATAGAGGCTCTATTAGTTGACTCCCCGGGGTACTCGACCAGAGTCTCGAAGTGTTTCCGATGAGACTCTCTCTCACGCAAGCAGGATCCGGCAGCTTGGATGTCCGCCCATGAAACGGCCCGTTGGATCATGATTACCAACGCCGAAGCCGAAGCCAATGCCGATGACCCTGCAGACTCTTGTCTTGCTATACCCTCACGTAGGGATTTGTATGCGCTTGCTGCAGCTCACATTCTTTTTGCACTCCCCGTACCGTACTTTGCGTTTCCGCTGCCCTCCTCGAGAGCCCCTGCCGTCTATTTTGCACTTGCAGACGGCTTGCTGCTTCTGTGCATGCCGTCTATTGGAGACGCACTATTCCCAATTTTGACCTGCCGTTGAATGATGGTTTCCAAGCTTTTCCGTCTTTGGCTATGGAGTTGGGAAGGTCTGTGTGTAGGGTTTCCCCCAGATGGTCTTGGTGTGCTTTGATCAAATGACATCAAGGTTCTGCAACCTGGCGCTGAGGTTCTTCCGAGATGATGATTCACTGTGTGCCTTTGAGTCAACACCCGCCGGCCGAGCAACGAACCAGGTAACGCACCTACATGCAAGGGTTCGGTTCTCACTTCTTGTCTGTACCTGCCGCCTATTCGGAGTACCAAACAGAAGTCGTCCAGGCCAAGTTGTCACGTCGTCGAACATGTGAGTAGGACCTGCCATAGCGATGGGGATTGCATCGTCAGATGTCGTCTCCCGAGATAGATAGATAGATACCAAAGGGTCAGTGTATGGCTGTGGAAACCTGAGTGGAAGTCAGCTTGTGCCAACACAGATTAATGTTGAGGAGGTTTTGAGCCCATCCTCAGACATCACCAACATGATCGTAGAATCAACCGATGAGTCACTCTTCTTTATGCTTTCATCTTGGAATTTGTGCCTCACGGCGCGCTGCTCAAACTCGGGGCTCTTGACTGCCATTGACGAGGGAGATTACGTTTGACGACAGTTCAAACTTGGCCGCCAAAGGATGGTCCAAAACTTGAATCAAACCGTGAAGAAGCTCGGAATGCCGTTGGAAAGGTAGAATCACGACCGATGGGTATTGAGAACTGGCACACGGATGCCAGGGATGCAGAGCCAAGTGACACTATTTCAGATTCAGCACCAACGGCTCCGGCACCGACATTGACAATGGCATTGGCACTAGCAAATATCTGTATTTCAGACTCAAAATAGCTGTTTCAAGCATGTCTCTGCAGCGTTTGCTGATGGCTTTTCCGACTTTCGCATTCAGCATCAGCCAAGGTGGCTACCCATACGGCCAGGGATTCAACCCTGGAGATACCTCTCGCCGCCATTGAACACATTGACGTGTCTACAAACCGTGTCCTCGTCGAGGCCTAGCGTGAACAGTACGCATGGAACTCATACATCGCCGCATTTCGCTGGCCGAAACGCTCGTTTACAGAGCTAGGTGGAAGGTAACCGTGTCTGGACGTAAGACAAAACAAGGTGCGGGAGATCCTCTTGGTGATAAGACGAAACCATCGAGAATGAGCGTGAGCTAGAAAGAAGTAAAAGACAGCGCCAAAAGACAGCCCCGCGCAAGATAGGGAGCAACAGAGCGCCGCCAAAGAAGACTTGTGTCTGTCGTCCGTCTCTGTCGATATAATTGTGGCCAACCAACGCAACTGAACATGGAGTGGAGGCGACAGAGACCTAATTAAAGTACGTGGGTGGTGTAGACAAGGCGAAGTGAGACGCAAGGCCCCGTTGATGAGGAGCGCTGTGCGACGAAGCAAGGAGAGCAAGGCGTCGTCGCAGCGATGACATGGCGACGAATACGCAGACGATGTTGTTACACATGGATTCTGAATCGTGCTTGATAGTCTTCCCAAATAACATGCGGAACGCGTCAATGCCCTGAAATAGCTCAGTTGCAAGCGCAAGAATTGCAGGAGGGACAATGGGTAGTTAGAGATCATGGCAACATGAGGATGAGCTGACGCCGTTCGATTGTAGACCGAGGTTATCTGGAACGTGTGATGCATGACGGGGGACGGGGGATGGGGCCTCGCTACGGCTTGTGGAAGCAAGAGCGCCAGATTCGAGTCATTTGATTCGTTGCGTGTGCGCATGCGCTGCGCCGACGAGCCGCGGTTGAAGCTGAGTTGCAAGACGTCCGCAAGTGAGCGTTCGGAGCTGATCGACGTCTCCGCAACATTGCGATAATCTTCCCGCCAATTGTTCTGTATACGCACGGCAGCAGGGAATTGCGAGGGTTGAAGGACCATTGACCTTCGGAGCTTCAGGAGCAGCGCTCCAACCCTCCAGAAACAGACGGGTAGGGGCTGCGCACGCCCACAACGATGGTCTGGCGATCTCTACCTGTAGCACGCACCACGGAGATACCCATCTGTGAACTCTCTGGCTGCGTGTGGAGGGGTGTGTGAACCAGTGATGTTGCGGCCGGCGCAGATCGCCCAACGAATTCTGTTCGTCAAGGAGCCCATGCCCTCGAATGCAGGGGAGGCAGGGAAGAGAAAACGATAATGAAGCCAGCCAAGAACGACCACACCGGGCGAAAAAGACGATATGTGGAGTGCAGGACACGTGGAATGGAAGCAACTCATTCATCTTGGACTTCCAAGTGGCGAGTTCAGGACACTGGTCCGTCCATCATCCTTCTCAGTGTCACTCTGTGCATTTGAGATGCTTAAGACCACACCGTGGATGATGTTGCTCTAGGAACAGCGCTCGACACAGCATGAGATGTTCTTCGGCTCCCATGATAATACATGGTATGGAATTGGCGGTCTCGACAGAATAGGGACATGGGAAAGTGGCGGAGGATAAAGAGGGAGGACCGACAGAGTATGGGGAAGAAGGGAGACGAATGTGATTCTGGGACACGATCCGGATTAGTCGGTGGTCTTGCGAGGAAGATTGAATAAGTCCAAGGGCAGAGCAGGAGGTAGGAGGGGAAACATACCAGACGCTGCGTTGCACAGCGCAACTTCTGGCCTGAGAGAAGGAATCAGAGGCATAGTCGTGACACGGTTTCCGTTGAGATGATGGTGGTGTCCAGTAGAGCAGTGATGACGACGCAGCGGTGGCAACTGCAATGGCTGCAAGAAATCAAGGACGGCCTGAAATAGAGCCTCGCTGCGGAGTTAGGAGAGAGTTGGCCGTATGGCAGCTTGCCGACCTCCATGTCAACCGCTCCAACTGTGGTGTCTTTGGCTGCAATTTCGAGACCACGCAGTAGACAGCGTCAAGCGTCGGCTACCACTCCGAAAGTTTCCCTTGACGGTTGAGAAAGAGTGCCATTGGCTCGGTCGCTGCCACGAGTGCAAATGTTGGCGGATCGGCCGCGATCGAGGTCGGGAGCTGAACTTTTCGCTAGGCCCGGAGGAATCTCAGTCGCGGGATCGTGCTCAATCTGAGGGAAAGAGCTTGTTCCTCCAGAAGCCTTATCAACATATTGGTCGCTGCTCCCTCAGCCTTTCTTCTCAACCCCGGCGGGGGAGCTCGGTATACTACCACCTCTTGAAACTTTCACCGTATGGATCGCTGCTCTCTCAGCCTTTCTTTGCTCAACCCCGGCGGGGGAGCTCGGTGTACTACCACCTCTTGAAACTTTCACCGTACGGATCGCTGCTCTCTCAGCCTTTCTTTGCTCAACCCCCGGCGGGGGAGCTCGAGAATCTGGTCAAGTCGAGAGGAGCTTGGGTATCTGCTCAAGCCCTGCGGGAGAGGTCGAAAATGTCCCACCTCTTAACCTTGTTAACGTATGGGTCGCTGCTCCCTCAGCCTTTCTTCTCGACCCCGGCGGGGGAGCTCGAGTATCTGCTCGAAACCTGCGGGGAAGCTCGGCTTTGTTCCGCCTCTTGACCTTGTTAACGTATGGGTCGCTGCTCCCTCAGCCTTTCTTGGCTCAACCCCGGTGGGGAGCGTGCATTGGTTCGGTCGGTGGGAGGTAGTCGGTGGAGAGAAAAAGTCCTGAAAACTAGCGAATATTAGTTGCGTCCGATGCGGAGTGATGGAGGGAGCATGCATACAGGAAGACGAGAACAGTTACGGTGTGATGACCATGGATCGAATGTCGTTGGGAAGATGGGGGGTTGTTTCGGGGAGACAGATGCCAGCGGTTGGTTTGAGTTGTCGCGCCTGTTGCCTCTCTGATGGACGCGGAAGAACCGAATCTGCAGGAACGAGAACTGGTGCGCCATGAGATAGGTCCCGGTGCAGTTGGAGGCAGGAACTGGCGGAGGGAGCTGAGGATGGTGGAAGCTGTGCCCGGCAGAAGTCTGCAGTCTCAGAGGTTGGCAGGTGTGGCAGAAGTATGCAGGCGCGGCAGAGTTCTGCAAAGTCTGGGAATCGACAGGCAGTGGAATCAACAAGTGGGAAAGTCAGCAGGTGGTAAACCCGGCGATTAGTAAAGTTGGCAGGTTGGACAAGCCTCACGTTCCGCCCACCAAAAAATGTGAGGTCCGAACCAAAAATGAAAGGCATGGAAGGTCCTTCCCTCACAGCCCCGCAGCCCCTATGGTGCCTTCTGCTTCTACCTCAGGATGGGCAGGCAGGTACCCAACTAACTACCTACCCCAGCTGGAAGGTCTAGAACATGCTTCACTGATCCAAGTTACCTAAGGTAAGGTAGGCACAGACGAAACACTTTCAGTTCTGATTCTCCTGCCGTTCATCGGCACTTTTGTTTCGGTGGGGCTCAGCCTGCAGACCACACGCCCTGGGACTGCAGCTGCCCTGCTCAACGAGGCCGCTGTCCCCCGCATATTGGGCAGAGTAATGGAGATGAAAATAAGATCACCAGCTCTGCAGATGGTCTGGTTCGGATGTGCTTGATGACAATTTGCGCCGTATTTCGCGCGGTGCAAGCTCCGGCTGAAGCGCACCAGCTCAGATGCAGCCTGCGTTGGTTGGTACAATTAGGTAGTCACTCAATCGAGACGTGGGGCTTTCGGTCAGGAATTCCAGCACCAGAAGCTTTTGCCGGCCATCTCAGTAATTTGTGGATCCAGCGGCCGAAGTGCATCACCAGTGTGTGGCTGGTCCGCAGCTCACAGCTGTCCAGTTCGGACATGGGTGTTCGGACGATGCCATTCCATCCCGCGTCACATCTCGATGGCTATGGAAGGCGTCGTACAGTCTGCAGACCGATTGAAATTCACTACCAGACATTGCTGCTGCCATCGTGTACGTATTTTGCACCCATGGAATACTACTTGCAACGTCTTTGTCGTGACATCAATCTCATTTGGGGCCCGTCGGTCTGTGCCACCTCCGTCCGATCCTCTGCATGGTCAAATTCCACCCTAGGTAGAATCACATCCGAACCGCCCATCCCATCTTGTCATGGAAATCATGCCATGTTCCCTGTGCCTGGCAGAGGCCGAAGACCGCCAGCGGGAACCCTTGCTCCCTTCCAATTCTTGATTGCATCGGGGCACACCTGGTGAGCAGGCAGCCAAATGGGACTGTAACCGACGTACTCCACCAAGTATTCGTCCTCTCTATCACTGCTCTCGGTTTCCTCCTCGTCCCCGTGTGAATCATCATCGCTGTCCAGGTCTGGGTCCTCGCCGTCTGCAACGCCGCCGTCGTTGACATCGCTGTCCTCGGTCGTGCGACGATCGGACCCTTGCTCCTCCTCTTCGTCGGTATCGTAGTCTTGACTCCAGGCCATCTTGCTGATGATGCATTCGAGAACAAAAGGACCTTTGACCGGGTCCAGGCCAAGCTTCTCAGATCGCGCATTGACTCCGTCCGGCGACCAGTACGCCAAGACAGCCTTCTTGTGGTCGCGGCTGTCCCACAGATTCTTCTCCCTGGCCCAAGTCGTTCCTCCGATGTGGCAGCCCTAGTGCACGAGGAGTTCGATAGTGGACTTGGACGAGGCGCAGCGGTGGTCGCTGATGTTGGTGATGGTGCACCTCAGGTCTAAATGGTAGTGCGGGTTGTCGTTGGATGCAGCTCTTGACATGGCGGATGTTTGGTTGGATTGTTAAATTGGGTAGTGGAATCATAGGGAGACGGTGTGTCTCTGGCTCAGAAGGAGGGCGGAACTGCTTGTGAAGGAGGTGCCTCGTCGCAATTCAGGCCTTGGTGGTTGAGATCTGATGAGAAGCGAGGCGTCGCAATTGAGTTAATCGGCAGTCGTGCGTGCTGCAGGGCGCAGGGCCAAGCAGTCGACCAGTCAGTGGGAGCGCCGTGTCCAATTTGGGCAGGGGCCTTCTGAGTGTGTGGTACACTGGCCTGCGTCTGGAAAGGTACGTACTTTCGTACAACAGCCTAGTTTACTGACCAGACTTTCACAGTGTTGCGAGAGTACTTCTTAATTGCGGTGCATCCTCACCTCCTGTCAAGTATCTCATGTACTGAGGTTTTTCCCAGCGGTCAAGTGGGTGGCACATTCGCCTACAGAAACACAAGTGCTGATGCACCGCAGGAAAATCGGTATCGGGCCTGAGGTTCGTCATCCCACGCCGTTGGTGCCAGCCAGCAGAATGCACAAGTCCGCAAGGCGACCGATACCATTATTGCCCTTTCTCCAAGATACCGGCGTGTTCGCCATTCTGAACTCGCTACTGGTGCATCTGGTCGGCCTGCCGTGGGAGCTTTCGGACTCACACACTACATTCCCTCCAAAAGTCCCCTCCCACCTTTGAGCGCGTCTCCTTCGGCTTGCGACTTGCCTCATCCAGTGCCCCCGCTCATTGTGCTTTGCCCCAGAAGTGCGCACAATGGTACAGCTAGCTTGATGGGGGCTGGTGTCAGATTGTCGAGAGAAGGCGATCGGGAGGAAAGCCCATGGCAGGGGCCAGATATCTGCGCCGGAGGCTGATTAACCGTGACGGCCCTTCCGAGGCGTAGCGCCGATGGTGCTGGGGACATCTGACGTAATCAAAAAGTACCCACAGCAATGGGGACTGTTGAGGCAATCAGTACACCGACCTGCTGTGGCGCCCCTCTAAACTTGTGAGAGATACGTACCTACCTTGCCTTTTGACCACCACATCCCGCCCAGAAGAGGCGGCCCCTCCTCCAGGAGATCGACCTCCCAGGAAACCGACCTAGAAAATCGTCCTCCTAGAAAACCGACGTCCCAGAAAACCGACGTCCCAGAATATCGTCCTCCTAGAAAATCGTCCTCCCAGATATTCGTCCCCTTCTAGTTAGTACAGTGTATGTATTTGCACTTCCCCACAAGACTGCACCGACGCTTCGACAGCAGCCCACCCCACCCTAAAAAACGAGACCTCCTTCCCGAAAGTTTCCACAAGCGTCCGAATGCCCCACTCCAATAGCGCACACCGGCACACGCTCCATCTGCCGCATCGTCGTCCAATGACCTACAGCTCCTTTGCTCCTCTGTTGCCTTTGACTCTGCACATAAGGAATTAAGTGCGGGACGGCTTACTCTTAGCAGGCGCAGCCCGCATTACCAGGCAGAGTTGGTCAACCCGCCATCCATGGTTCGGCAGATCCCTGACTTCTGCGCCTGTACTTAGATACCGATAGACCCCGGGCTGACGTTCCAGACGACTACCTACACAAAAAAAAAAAAAAAAGACGAAGTGTTGGGCTTCAACAGCCAAGGCGACAAATACCAACATGCATCAGGTCCAAAAATGTCCGTCGTGGAACGCCAACATCAAACCGGCGGGCTGCGCATTGCTGCATGATCCTTGTGCCTGGAGTCCGACACGGCAAGGAATACAAGCAAGTCCGACGAACGGGTTGACGTTGAGCTTGATTTCCGACATTTTCTGGAACCCTGCCGTATGTTGCCATCGCACCGGCCCACCGTGACAGCAGGGCCAACTCTTTTGAGTGCGTGGCTGATGACGGGAGGGTGACACATCTGTGACTTCAATCGACCAACACCGGTCTGCCTCCCCAAAGGTGCCCCTGGAAAGAACATCGTCAGACTTGCTGCAAGATTTCATTCCGACACCTGGAAGGAGTCCAGGTCATACGCACGCGCACAAACGTGAGCTGGAAGTGCGTGGCATCCAAGAACATGAGCTATGGCCTCCCCACGGCGATCGGGCATCGCTGGCACATGCATGTTGGGCCCTTGAACACAATGCTCGTCTAGCTGACTGCTAATATCATCATGAGGTCTTGCGATCCCAGATAATCCAACCAAAATCACCTACAGCAACGATGCCTTGAACTTCCATCTAGCGGCCTCGCCTCCGCCTTGTCACAACAGAACCGATCCGTTATGTTCCTTGCTCGTTTTTGCTCGTCCAGCTTTAGATCCCTGAGAGATGAAGCTGCTGTCTCGCATGGCTGTCGGTGCCTGGCTCCTGCCGCCTCTCCCACAAGCAGACCAACCATTGTCGCAATCTCCCCTGCTGCACTGCCCGGCAACACGTCACCTCCCTGCCCCATGTTGCCGTCCTCTTCTATTTCGCTGGACTCGTGCCACGATGCATCTTAGATAGGACTAACGGTATGCTTCCTAATCTTGGAGAGTTGGGGCAGCTATCCAACACATTACGTTCGTCGTTGCCTTCTTCCCGAACCGCTGCGAGCAACTGCACGAATTGACGGAGGTCTCTGACGTTGAATCACGCTTCCGCGCCAGTGAAGTCTTCAAGCGCGGACCAGAGGAGTATGTATTCACACGTTCCCGGTTGTCAAAAGCATGGACATGATTGACGAAACTCTCCAGGCCTTTTACCATCTCGGCCCCATTTTGTGCCCTGATCCATTGATCCATACACCCTTCTTCAAGGCCCAAGGGCAACGACCGACAACCTGACACGACCATCCCCCATAGCCACCAACTCGACCGAATGCTCCCGCCCGAGCCCGGACGTCCTCGTCGCCCAATTGAGTAACCCAAGTCGAAGCTGATGCGCTGCTTTTCTACGAACCATGAACATGTTCCCTCAAGAAAAGCAGAAAGAACAGACCTCTTTACAGGTGTTCGAGGATAGAAATAGAAAGGCAGTCTTTCGCTGGGCAGACTATGCCAGGACAATCGGCGGAATGATGAGGAGGCCACACTGGTGGTGCCGACGTAGTCGGCTTGATTGGATCCGCAGCTTCGTTGCATTTGCAGCCGACCCATCCCACTTTCTTCTCTCCTTTTTGTCTGCGGCGCCTGCCAGGCCAAGGGCCACTACACCGAGGGAGCCGGGCTTGTCACCCAGGTTCTCAACGCCCGCGATCGTGACTAGTAAGACTGAGGCCTGCGACTGCCTCCAGGGATTGCAGATCGTCCGCTCCACGGCCTCGACGATCCGAGCCACCCCTACACCCAATCGGTCGCCGATCTCTTGGCTTCTGCCATCGTCGTGTAGCATTCAGCCTACCACATGCGCTCGGAGCGAGTTAAGAAGATCAATCTCGGCTCGGCAGTGTGGGCAGTCTCGCGTCCCAATGCTTCATGCCCTGCTGTACGCCCGTTATAAGGGCCTCGTATTGCTCGTGTTTGCTTCTTCTCAAAGCTAACTGGCAGCTGAGTACGAGCCTGATGGCGGAAGCCCCGAAAGACCTCAGTCCCAACGTACAACGTCCAAGAAGATGCAGATGTCGGTAGGAAATTTTGCTTCGGTGGCAGCTTTTCCAGTGGTGGGACCTTTCAATTGTGCGACCAATGCCTGCAAAAGTCTTAGGGACACTCTCTATTGTTGTCCCCAGCTTGGAGGTACCTCCCGCTATCTTGATGTCAACTGGGCCTCCCCAGAGGCCTTCTCTTCCTTTGCCTCTTGCCTTCCCACCCCTCCTTCTCCCACACCAAGGTATCATTACTTCACAGAAGAGACAGAGCACTGCTCGTCAGTCAAGCTCCAGCTACACTGAAATGCAATAACCAAGCAAAGGGATTTGCGAACCTTACCGCCGCTGACCTCAACAAAGCTGTGTTTTGTGAGCGTCAAGGATCCTCATCTTACAATGGCTTCCATACACAACTAGTCCTAACAAAGCCTGACTTTAGTTTCATTCGCTGTGCATTTGCTGTGAATTACATCAAGCTACTCCTCGTTTTCAGTATTCGTTCCGCAAGCTTCCAAACCGGGACATGGACTCACACTGCCAGCCTCTGGTCCCAGTCCACCAGATGAGCTTTGAACAAGGACGCATAAGGCACAGCTGGTCAGAGACAAGGCAAGCGGGGGATTGTGGTGCACATTAGCGAATTTGCTTTGAAGCCTAGGAAGAGAATCGGCCATGCTAGTGGATAATGTCTGGATCTCTGGCTGGTTCGTTCGTCCGCATGGGCTTGAACACGTTAGAGAAGTCATCTGTTCCTCTTGTCTATCATCATGATCCTTCAGTGTTATACCCTCGTCAACTACATAGTTCATTCTATGTTTAATCGCCACATCAAATTCAGCCAATGCAGTTATTTGGGCAAAAGGGCCTCTCGAAACGTAGTCACAAATACACCGATGGAATAGGCCATCGCCAGCCAGGACAACAACCGCAGAAGCCGCTTGGAACTTCTCAGTCCCGAACCAGCTCTCTCGAGTCCAGGGCTCTGCTACTATCTACACTTCGCCCTCTTTTTCGCGGCGTTTCGACGCTCCGAACAACAACAACACATCAATGGGCAATAGCCAATGTCCGACCTGACGCCTTTGAGGCAAGGCTATTGACCGTCAATAGTTCACGCAAACAGGAATCTCGAAGTCAGTAGTTCCGGATTTTCAACTTCGCTATAGCTACATATCCATACGCTCATCTTGCGCCGAGACATCGCCGTGGTATTTCCATGTCTGCCGTTCCGAAAATATATAAACCTGAGACCAAAGAAACACATGCAGCATTGGAAGACGGAAGATAACCCAGCCGGGCATCGCCGCCCCCACACCCGCAGCATCATGCGACCATGACTCCGACGAAGGACATGACCACTGGGAGAATCAGCATCAAGCCACCAAGGTAGACGTTCTCCTGCGCCCACCGGTCGATCGTCATCTGCCGAACAGGAACATGAACCTAAACGCATTCGGTTTGCATGCCGTCTCTTTACTCGGCGGTATAACGCATACATCTCCTTCCACTCTGCATTCTCTCAGCTACCTAGCGATATCACACAAGTGAATCGCTGAGCGCATTCGCGGCGAAGAACGCTACCTCTGGGACGCAGCACCCATCGGTCGTGTCCGCGATACTAAGATGACACACAATATCTCCTGGACTTTTCTGCTGCATCAAGAAACCACCAAAAGAACCATTCTGCTTGCGAATGAACAACGATGGAGAACGTACCACTCTGTTCTGCCCCCTCTTGCATCGGCATCTAGAACTTCAGGGCTATGGAGCTTCTCGGGGTTTCGAAACAATTGACCTCGCCCTTTCCGGTTCCATCGAACAACTGGCGAATCAGTCAATGAGTCAGTTGCTGAGCTGACCTACTGCTGTCGGAAGCAGCAATGATCTTGAGGACGGCCTGGCGGGCCACGCCTGGCACAAGTATCTATGACCATTGTCGTGACTACCGCAACCTCCATTAGAGCTTCATGGCCGCTACCCGGAACAGACGGAACTCCACAGATGGCCCGGTTGTTTATATAAAAAGGAGATCAACTCGAGCTCGAAGAGCAGTCGCTCTCTATACCAAGGGAGCCATAAAGCCATCTGCTCCTTTCGCAATGCATTCAACAAAGACTGCCTCAACCACAGACACAACAACTCCTCCTTTGTCGCTGTTTCCTTCAGATCACTCACCACGGCTTCTTGCCAACCCCCCAAGATATGAGGACCTTTGCCAGCCTCGTTACAACCCCGCAACCTTTCACCACGCGACAAATGCTTGCATCTTCGGCCTGTTCCACCTTTTGCTGTTAGACAGCAGGTTTCATGATCCCTATGATACGTCCGAGAATCATGGTCTACCTAGATCACTGTGGACTGACGTACCCGTACCCGGGATGCAGTACCCTATAGTTCAATGCATGGTCCTGGATTCTCTCCTGACTTCACCAAAGCTCCTCGACCGGGGTCCAAAAGGTTTGGGGAGAGCCAAGAACTCGCCTCCTGTCTTCTTCTTCCAGAATCAGCATGTACACCTTCGGGGTCTTGGAGACCATCGTTAGTTATCGATTTGATGGTCAGCGTTCTGTGTCCGGACGAGTGGAACCCCCATCGTGCCAGACCTCCGATACTGGTCGCAGTCTTATCATTCTTCACGAACTCTTTTGCATCCATGGATCTGCCAACAGCGACAACTCCAAGATATCTTGCCTGTTTGTTGCCTTTATTTGTCGGGCTCGTGTTGAAGAAGTTTGAGTACATCTCAATGCGTTTTCTCGCCCGCCGACTCGCTTTCTTATCTGAAGTCCCTCCGATAAACCCCTTCTTCGTGGCTTCTACCATGGCCTGAGCTTAAAAGCACCCATCCAGATCTTACTGGAATCATGTGAGTGATTTCTGATGTTTCAATACTTTCTAAAACAATTGCAGCCTCGGCGGTGGATCAAACGTTGCTGAATGAATCCACATATTGAGCAGAATGAGTTCCAGAATGCAGAGTTCTTGGCACATGCGGAGTGGATGTGGTGACTGAATGATATCGTGAAAGAATTTTCAAATGACAGAGCAGACCTGACTGAGCGGAGCGGTGATATGAGACGTATTGGAGAAGGCCGCCGCAACTGACAGAGAGTACGCGTCTTAGTCGACAAATTAGCTGGCGCTAGCATATATTCCACCTCAATTTCTCCAGTACACAGATAAATGCTGTGACTAACTCACAAACCTACCTGCGAAGAATGTGTAAGACTTCGCCAGCAGATAGATCCTGCGTTCCATCCCCATTCAGGCACATTCGACCGTGCCGCCGTCGCCGTCACCGATGCGAGCATTTCTTTTGCCAAACGCCGGTGGACGGGAGCACGGCTGATCTGGCGACGCTGCGTTCAATGTCTTCAACCATGGATTTCGGAAGCCTCTCTTGTAACGCTTCACTGCCCACGTGTTTGTATGTCCCCCTTTTTCATTTCCACATCGCGAATCCCCGTCCTCCGCAGCAAACATGCCGTCAATCAGTCTATCATCACTGCTTACTCTCATACTCGACGCTCCGCTGTCTCACCTCACAGGCTGACATGGTTGCCATAGACGGCAAGACTCGCCGACTACTTGAGGCGATGTTGGGCCGCGGGGAATGCCGAAGGGTCTGATTGCTCCCACGCCAGACAAGACTGAGTCGAGGCCCGAATTCCACCTTACCACATCAGCTGTAACAAATATCTGACAGTCTTTCCACATCATCTATCTAGCCTCTTTTCAGCCTGCCGAGAATCCCCGCCGTCAGCCGCGCCATCACCCGCATCCTCCCCGAAAGGGCCATTCTTTTTCATACCTTCGCGCCCCGTCGACATCTCTTCTGTGCCAAACCACTGGCCACACTGAGCTTTTCCAACGAGGGAAACGATGCCCGAGGCGTCACAAAACCAGCATACCCCACAGCAAACTGTCACAGGTTCTCACGTTCCAGCTATATTGGCCGAGACCGTGGTCGCAGTCGAGGAACAACGCCGTACCGTTCCAACACTAGGCACCCTGGCGTATGTCTCCAGTAGGAGGTTTTCGTCATCTCAGTCATGGTGCGCAATCTATGACAGCCACAGCCAGGACAGAGCAAACTCGGATCCCTCTGTATTCGAAACACGCGCCGACACCTTAGCTCCGCATCCTCGCAGCACGTGCTTTTCGCCTTGAACGGTTCGAACCCTGAGCTTTTGATTTTCCATCTCTCATCTGTCGTTCGAATCTCCCGAATCTCGCTCGCAACTCTTCAAACAAGTCAGCACCGCCATGAAGTCCATCAGCTATTCTAGGCTACCTCTGCTGTGCCGGTTGACAAACTGATCTATCGTCACACTGTCCTTGAAAAGGTCTCCACCCTGGATGAGATGCTCGTTTGCAACGAGGCTGCGGAGCTCATCGTCCGAGCCTCCAGCAGTTTCGTTTTGGTTCAGATGGTCATCAAGGTGTCATCCTCGCACAAATTTAGTTGCCGTATCGTAATACATTTTTAAGAAAACTTTATATCATGTTACACAGAAGTAGGACCCCAAATCAGGTCGTCCCTTCATGTACACTCATTGCTTCTTGTCGGTATTGCACTACCTGGACCAGCAATTCACAAACCGGAAAGACAAATCAAGACCGGATAGGTATATTAGCTAGCACCCTTTCCCTGTACGCTCCAGGACACACGTATCAGTTCACATATTCTAGCTGCCTCTCTCCAACTTTCTATCAACAGCCGATTGCAGCCCATCGACACAACATTTCTGTTAGTAATTTCAATCCCACCTGTCAAGCGTCCACGTCAGTTTGGGTTATAAGTACAGCCGAGGAATACGCGCAATCTGATCCGCGGCGCTGCAGGATTGGATTTCATTGAAAGAGCATCTCGCTACGCGTCTGACAGCTGGTCTCCCACGAGTTTCATGCGAGTCGAACTACGATTATGCTTCCGGCTATTGGCGTTGACATCCAGGTTTCTTCGAGTACGGAGTCTGAAGTCTACCGTCAAGAACAGTTTGCCTATCTCCTCCGCCGATGCTCAGCACGAATATCTCATCATGGAGAATTAATGTTCCGATGAAACAAGCACGGGCGACCGTCCTTGCTGAAGCAGTTCGGTAGCGGAGCAGCCCGGTCTTGAGGCACGGCTCACTGTGAATGACACTGGTACTGTGGTCTGCGTAAATTGAAGACATCACGGAAGCTATTTCCCACTTCTCGATGACCGTCGTCTGCCCCTGGTGAGCCTCTGGACACAGCAACTGCAATCCCAGTCAATACGGAGTGCCTCCTGGAGCCTTCATCAGGAACCGAATCAGTCTGGACATGGGCAGAAACTACAAAGCCGTCGTTTCCTTTCCAGGGCCAAGGCTCTGCTGGGCTGTAGATATTAAAAGCCCCATGCATTACATGACTGCAACCATGATGTGTATAGTGCGCTTCGTCGCAATTATCTCACAAAGAAACTCATTATACGACAGATTTTACGGTCTGGTGCTGAACATGCCTCTGAGATCACTACTGTGCACACTCGTCACTTCAATTGCGTTGTTGTCCAAGGTGCGAGTTCGTGACATCTCTCCTGCCTCCTAGCCTCTAGGAAGTCCTTGCGCTGCTTGGTTCAAATCATTCAAATGCTTATCTTTTGGACAGACTGATTCAAAGCTGTCATGGTATCTACATGCTTGATCATTCCCAGCCGTCTATCCCCGCCATGATTGTTTCAGACTGAGCCTTTCCGGGTCCGAAAGTCTCCGACTCGGCTGCCTTGATTCTGGCATTGCCTTATCCAAATCACCAATATTTCCGGACCTGCCCTATTGATGACTTCTCTACCACACGCCTTAAATACCCTCTTACCGTCACAACAGACTCAGAGGAAGATGCCGATGCATATTAGATAAGAGGTGCTACTTGCAAATCAACTTCTGCAGGCTCGGAAGCCATGCGATGACCATGGTCAATACCGCATAGCAGAGAGGTGTTGTCTAAAACCAGCCAGAAGCGTGCTGAGATAGAATGAATCCCATTTGATGAGAAGAAAATACAGGCAATATGTCAACACACGGCGTGAGCCACAAAGTCAGCTGCCATATTTGAAACCTTGCACTTCTTGCGCCAAGTGTCCTGGAAGCGGTTGACAGATTCAACACCTGGAGCACTCCATCGGCTGATTACAGTCGATGTAGTCTTTGTTGCGCACTTGGAGAGGCCCTTTGATGTCTCAAGAAAGGGGACAGTAGCTCCTTGAAAACTGCCGGACCCTCCGAATACTACTACTTGACAACCTGGTAGTCCAATGGTATGGAATCATCTTGAAAGACCAGCCTGTCCTCTCGCTACCACCAAATGATGTAACTGAATGCGGAGGGGATTGACCCGGCAGCCTTGCCTTTTCCGCTCAAGTTTGTAACCCTGCGTTCATCGCTCATCGTCTTTGACATTATCTCAGGACACGCCGAACCCTGCGAGCATTGGCGCGTTTGTCACAACCAGGCAAATCGGCGAAGTAGGGTCCGTGTAACTGAGGTGATTAAGTCGTACGCCTGCCCCAGACAGCCAGGCTTTTCCTGATAACCGTTCAGCCAAGATCTGCGTGGAATGACTGCCTTTCTCTATCGTCGGCTCTGACATGAGTACTAAGAAAACAAGACGCAGGAGGCTGCTGCGGCATGAAAGAGAGCGAGAGCCTGAATCCTAGGGATGTTTCCGGCTTTTCGGGGTCAGGGGGGCATTATAACAAGCATTAGGCTCAGCAAAACTGAGATAGAAGCATGTTACCAGCTGAAGTTGAAGTTGGGGGGCGGGTGTTCAAACCAGATTAGTGGGTCAGAAGCATCAAAGAACGTCGAAGTCATGAGACCATCATCTGCCGTCCAACGATCTGGTGATGACCAAGTTGGGACTCGACGTAGGAGCTTCACGTTGATTTGCTGAATGAAGGCTCTTCGGCTGTTTGAACAGAGTGCCGTGGGTTGACGAGACAGGTAGTTTTGAGACTTGAGCCACAATTGTCTTTTTACTTGCGGTGTCTTTTTATTTCGAGAAAATGGGATTCGACGAACCAAGATTGTGCGTTCGCTTGGTCGTTCCTTCCCCGAAAGCTTCATTCCTCGCTCCTTCCTCAAACGCTCAAATTCCCACGCGTCGCGTTCGCGCGTCTTCGCAAGTTGCCCTTCGCGATCTTTTCCACCACCCCGCACAAATTCGCCTACGTTTTCTTCCATAATCATCATTCTCATCACAGTTACTTCAAACCTTCTCATCCGCAGCTTTCCTCGCTGCCTTCTTTGCGCTACCACGTCTATCGCCCGCTTTTTGTTCGAAGTTCTGTCTGTCTATCCAAGTATCTCCAACATGGTCAGTAATCACGATCGCCTCGCCTGTGCAGGGCAACCCATACTGACAACATTCAGTCTTCCTCTCAAGCGATCAAGAAGTCCAGCCCAACCAAGACCGTCCCTGTCAGCCTCCTCGAGAGCTTCACATCCCGCGACGAGTCCCCCGATCCGCTCTCTATGCCCGGCATCACCGAATCACAGCCGTCCAGAAAGTCTTCCATCACGGACGAGCCCCGGGCTGACCACTGCGCCACCTCCGACGACTCCGACCATGATGACAGCGCCAGCGACATGAGCGTGAACTACGACAGAATCTACGCCATATCTGTGTCATCCGATGAAATAGATCCATCCTGGGTCCCTCGTACGACGCATAAACGCTCACCGGACCCCCCCAAGCGACCGATCCGACCGATCAGCAGAAGACCCTTTGATCCCTTCATTCCCATCAAAACCAGGAAGACTGCATCGAACCGAAGACGAAGAAACAACAAGTCCAGTCCGCCAGGCATCCTCCGCACCTCCTCGGCCATCCCTTCTTCGATAGTTCCCTCGTCACCTGTCCAGCAGAGTGCGTCAGCTCCGAACATCCTCATCGCACACGAGTGGCGGCCCGCCAGCCCAGTCATCAGTCGATGCGTCAGCGTCGACTTCGAAAAGCTCGATGATTGCACTCGAAAGAGTCTGAGGCAGGGGCATCTGGAAAACATGGAGAGGGTCGCGAAGTGGATTGATGTCGCCGAGCATGAGAGAATCAAAAATTTGCGGGAGAAGCGAGCTCAGGAGGAGTTTCAGGGTGAAAAGCTACTTTGGTTTGATTGAGCAAGTATGGATTTTCCTGTGGTCTTTCATGTGTGATTCATCGGTTGTCTTGGGTCTTGTTGGTTTGTGTTCTGGTAGGATGCTTGTGGCGGTTTAAATTGTAGCTTCTGAGAGAGTTGGCATGTCTTGTTTGTTGGCAGTTGGGTTCCGGTCTCAGACGGATCAAATAATGGATTGTGTTCGACCTTCATTGCATCTTGACTTACATGATCTTCGGCTTCCTTGTTGTGAGACATTTTAAATGATCAAACGGCGACTGCGGAAATTTTCAAAAAAGCAGGATGTTTCGCGGCAATGGGCACATTCCTCTCCGCAACTGTACTCCGCTAGGGCCTTGATCGTCGCATAATTCGATGAGCCGAAATTGGCGCGTCATGAACTAATTTCATTTCCAGCATTTCCGTCCAGCAAAGGCTACCTTGACCAACATGTCCAATCCTGGGAAGAATGTGCGATCTTGGAAATCCTCTGAAGACCCGAATAGGTTGGACGTCCAACCAAGATGAGTACGTCGATCTCGAAGGCCCAATGTGGACTCTGATGCCTGTCCTAAACATGATGCAGGTGCATGGCCTTCTTCCCTTCTAACGTTTTTCACAGTTTGCCGCCTATGACCGCACCTGTTCGAATGTCGTATACTCTGACGGGGAAGTTAGTATTCACATCTTCGTCATGGCTTGAGGCAAATAAAGGCAAGATGAGTGTGGATTCTCAAGTTGTCTGCTTGGAAGGCATTTTGGGTGATCGGCCAGGCATTGTCTGACACTTACGGGAAGCAGGAAAGGGAAAACATGCGTGGCTCCATGGCCGTCTCCGGCGACAGTCGTCGGAAACCATCCTGAACTCATTAGACATATCATGAACGTTGGCAGTCCGAACCATAGGAGTCATGCTCGAAGTGGTGACTTCAATCAGGGTCCCTCAAGCACGAGCTCTTCCCGAATAAGATCTGGTAAGAGGCTGTCGGTTGAACGACTATAGTCTTGGTTTTGGCTTAGGATGTTGGCCATGTTGACGATAATGTTGTTATCCTTATCGTCAATAGTAATACCCAGCTTTACATTCGTCGCAATCCGCCACCTACTCTACACACGAAGGCAAAGCATTCTAATTAGATCACGCCACGTTTGCATCTCACCATAGCTTGCCAAGCGTTATTCAAGAATTCTCGCTTCTGCCCTTTCCTGCTCGTGACTCTTTTGCATCATCTTCACCGTTACTGCTGTCATTGTCATCAATACTAACACAAGATTTCCTAAATCCGTCTACCTTATCAAATTAAACAGACAAGCATGTCGACGGTATTATGCACTCCTTTCTTCTGGGAAGCTTTCGTGGCTTCTCGAGTATGCGAGCCACATCAATCCCGCGACAATTCCTAGCCTCCTGTTCACAATTAGATTGTTTTCCCTGAAGCATCCAGATTGCGTCGTCTCTGCATTCCCTTTGCGACACATCCGGACAGCCTGCATATTTTTCAATGTCGGCGTGGCCTCTATTATCGCATCCCAGCAAGACCTTTTGCTTCCCCGTTTCAATTCCTTCTACTAACCTAGGTATTTCAGCACCCCATGCTAATCTGTCAATGGTGCACCCCAGTCATTTAGCCCAAGCAGAATTGTCCTCATACTCAACCTTCCCAGCTCCACTACAATAAACTACCAATGCCCCGGGTCTTTTGCGCCCTCGATGATCGAATTTCCGATGTCCTAACTTCAGAATAACCTCCGGCAATAACGAGCAACGCACCGACTCACATCCGTGTTATGCCCACGAAGACTGGGGTCAACTTGTCAGTCCGCATCACCAATACAGCACTTATATCCGGCGCTGGAAGACTACTATCCAGCAGGCAGCTGAGGGCGGGGAGGTCACGGCGATGGATGTCCAGCGACAACGCTACGTCTCAATGTCCACGCGGGACATAGACCCTTCGTTCTCATTCCGACATGGCTTATCCACATGAGTCAGAAGCGTTGTAAACCATGATTTTCTACGGGAGTAATATCGGCAGACAGAAAGGCAGAGGGGTGAACGTAACTTGCCTTGCGAGTCGCATTATCATATCAGGTTCACGACCCCACTAGTAGCTGAAATATCGATATCGATTGAGGAAGATACATACCTGGCGTGCTCGCTCAGCGTCTGCTTTGTTTCCAAGAAAACAATTCGCCTCTTCTGAATCGGTTTCGAGAAGATGAAACGGCTTCAGAGATGAGGATATACACTTTGAAGTGATAATATAAGCAGTAGAAAAGGCGAATTTGGAGTGACTGCTGAATAACCAATCCGTTGTGCTGTAAGTGGACAGACACGACCGGCGTTAAGGACGAGATCTTCCAGTACTACAATATCTGGCCGGTGATACCGCTGATGACAGACCGTCTACCCATCAGAAGGGCAGAAGAGTAAGAGAGGAGGAAGATAGTACGATTTGCGGTGTGTTTAAGTATCAAGCATACGACAAGTGTCGAATGAATCTTAAGGAACGGCAAATATTCCTGTGGAGGGGTGCGTCCATCCTTCAGAGCCAATTCGTTTCCAGGTTCGGGTTTTAAGTGTACCGGTTCACGAAGATTGGAGATAGTGCTCTCAGCCCATTCTTTTCCCATCTCTCTATACTAATTATTTCAATTCCGCTCCCTTTTAATCCCCAGCGTCAGCCACTGGCCAAACCAGAGAGAGATCTCACCCGTCCTGCAAGCTCATGGCAAGAAAGATCAACTTACGCCTCACTCCTTTAACTCTTGATACGTATTTTGTGTACAATCTCCTCTTAGTTGATGCCATTGCTCTTCGTATGTTGAATACCCACGGAGTCTTTAGTACTGTGCCTGGTAGTATTTCACACGATGAGTTCACTCTCACAAACTGTCGCCACCTTTTTCCAGTTGTGAGCAACAGCAAGCTTTTCGCAGTCGCTTTCACAAAGACGCACTTCCTGACAGCTCATAGTAAGTGAATTCCTTCTCCCGACATCATCCAAAGTAGCGCGTATCTCCGTCAGCTCCTATCACCCCTCAGCCAAGATCAAGGACCATGGCCCCCAGAAGCGCAACAGGCTGGCCGAGCAAGCCTGAAATACCACAGCTGAAATGGCTAACAGAATCTAGCGGTTCATCTTCTCGTTTCACACTGTCGCCACATTTTGCTGCTCGGTACCATTTACCCATGCAGGCTCCCGCTGTCTCCCGCCCTTGGAGCAGGTCCTTTACACCAGCAACCCCTCCCAAGATTGGAGTGTGTCAGTTTCATTCAAAAGTGACGGACGCCGTGTATCCGAAGAGCTGTCGCTAGGCGCAGAAGACACACAGAAACTCAATGTCGGAAGAACGCCGGTTGAGCCATCGTGATCGTGCGCTACAGCTTAAATTAGCACATACTGTTGCTTTTGAACTTTACATAAATCAAGAATGTTGTATATACAGCATTCTATCATGTCACGTCGATCAAGTTGTCTTTCGCCATTGAGGATGTACCAGGCCCGGCTACCTCTCACGCGGTTACAACCTCTGGCAATCTCTGAGAGGATTTGACGTGGATGGTCCCAATATTTGTTCCAATATTGGCGTGCTCCCTCGCTTCTCCAAGCCTCTGGTGAAACCAGAGAGCTCCCAAGCTATCATACCCCGACAGAAAATCTTCCGGTCGCCGATGACATTACAGAGCAAAGGAAACAGGGCATGGAGATAATATTGTGGGCAGCCGGAGGAAGCAGTATATGAACCAAAAGAATCAGTATGCGTTACACTGAGGGCAGCCGACAGGAAAGAGCATACAAAGGTTGCAGTGAGCAAGATTAGCAATGGTGTGGATTGAACGCGTTGAGGATCAGTTGGGTCGGAACAAAAGGAGGCGAAAGCTCAAAGATGACATCGTCCCGACCTGAGTCGTCATTTACCTCTGTTTGGATGGACTGGTCGACATTCAGCTTTCACGGAGACCCTCAACAGATGCAACAGATGCAAGGAGTCAGTGAATGACGGCTCAGGCTGGAGGCTCAATCAATTGAGTGGACAGGTAGGAGGCAGGGCAGCACCAGCAGTCTGTCAATGCTCCCACACGTCGAGGTCGAAAGGCAGGAGCTGTAGGCAGAGGAACGAACCTCGCAACCGATTAAAGCACAACTACTACCCTTTCCTACGTGTTTCAAAACCCAGCCAGTCCGTCAGAGAGTCTATATATCGACTCCTCTGGTCTCGGCTCCGCCCATCCGCTTCCATGTGAACGCAAGCTTGATGAGATGCGGCACGCCACCACCTCTGAAGATGCCAAGGTCTTCTCTGGGATCTGACTGTATATGTTGTGAAAAGAGACTGCTATGAGGAGAATTACTTGCAATCTGCACGAGGGGGCAATGGTCAGGGTGTATGTGTGTGTGTGTATTATTTTACGCCGGTGCGTCCCTGTGTTTTAGGGCAAAGGGCGTCACCGCGCGGCCAATTAGAGGGCTTGTGACCACGCGTCTAGGGGCTTCAGTATCTGGAGGTGTGTGAGGAAAGATACAAAGGCGATGACGTGCAGGTTTTGGCGATTTCTCAAGAGATTTTGCTCAAGATTGGAGACAGCATGAGCTGTGAGAAACGGTGCTATCCTGTCCCTGGTCAACACGGGTAAAGGCATCATCTCTACAGCCTAGATACCGCATGCCGTTATGTGTGAGGGGCCCTAGGGCATGAGAAGCTCGAACACCGGGGTCTTCGTGGCACATCGGGCCATTCAGCAAACACGCTAACCCCTTCGTTCGGATGTGGCATGAGGATCGTTGTATCCCGTGCGCAAGAGATCCAACTTCTACTCAACGATCTCCAAAGTTGCCAAATATGCGCGAGTCAAGGTCTCCTGGACAAACTGACCGTATTTGGGGAGTGTGAGACATCTCAATTGGCACTGCAAGAATCACTCGGGTCGAAGAGCGTCTGGGAAGCGAGGAACCCGGAAGAAGTGACACCAGCAACAGACGAGTCTGCCCGAAATTACTGATGGTACCAGATTCAATCGATATGACACGTCTGGTGACCTGGATCTTGGAGAAAACACGAGAGACACGGCGAGTAGAGGCCAGTCCGCCCAGAGACGCTTGAGGTTTCCAGCACGACGCTCGATCTATATTGTGGGAGCCTGAGAAGTTTATACCGTCATAGGTAATGCGAGACATGCCTTACAGGCGTCTGCTGTTGACATACTGGCCTGAGCCAAGCGTCGTCGTTCTCTGAAGCCACCACATTTCGCAACCTCGTCCACCATATTGTAAGTCAGCAACGACACTCCGGGGCATGCCTCCTCAGACCTCACAGGCGTGCAGCTCTTTGCGTAGAGTCCTGATATACCGCCTCATCCTCCGCGACACCTGAGTCATAGTACATGGCCAGATCCGTGCTTTCACTTGTACAGGGCAGCCTCTGGGGTTGTGACTGGTCAGGGTCGCAAGTCGATGTCTGCCTGTATAGTGGCGTAGAGTCTCAAGCGTCCGTGTCTCAACCCGTCTGGACGAAGCAGGCAAGTTTACCGCCCAGCGCGCAAGTTGGTGCTTTGCAAACATCAAGACGAGTCGGCAGACCCCCATGAGAAGACCTGAGTATTGCAAGATGGCACCTCGACACCGACGAAAGACTTTTCTCTGGATAGACCATGGCGGAGGCGGTCATCACCGCTACCGACTCCTGAATGTCAGTCCTTGCGGATGTGTGGTTGCAGACATGGTCACTGGGGCGCAAGTTTTTGAAATGTCTTGCTGATGCGTCATGCGAGGTCAGAAGCTGACTGACGCGTGTTTTGGCCAGCCGCATCCCAGATCAGCTCCAAACAGCGACAAGTATGAGCCAATCGTTTCTAATCCCAGGCGTTGCCCGCAACATGGTGAATGTATTGTGTGGACATCGATGTCACGATCGAGGAGGAGGTCGACCCGGAGATCGAAGTCGAGGTGGAGGGTAGGCCCCAAGAGTTTCGGTGGAAAAAAAGGCTCCTAAGCACAATTCCGAGCAATCTCGCGGGCTGAAGAACATCCGTTGCGGTCTTGGTGGAGTGAACGCGTGCTCGCGATCGAGTGATGGATCATCATCGAGAGATGGACCATCGTGACGACGAGGCAATTGATCTTTGAGGCTTCGCAAGCCATCATCCTTGTTGAAGATCACCGCACTGCTGGTCATTCCTCGACGGCGGTAGACGCAGGTTTCGCATATACTCCCCTCCTCGTCGCAGTCGATCATCGTCTTCTGCCCCCCTCGTCGCAGTCAATCAGCGTTTTGGGCTGTCTTCTGCCTTCTTCAGAGTTTTTGTCTTGGGGTCGATGCCGAAAGCGTACGTAGTCCCACATTTCAGGTGACGGGCTGCCATGATCATGCTGGAGTGGGACTTGTATGGGGAAGGAGAAAGGCAAAGAGACGTTGGGGTCGTAAGATGTTGAGGAAGGGTGTGTTGGTTGGCTTTGGTTGTGGCCAAACTGACCGTGACAAGGATTCGGTTGAGATTGGAGGTCTGGCAACGATCAGGGTATTGGGGGTCCGAACACCAGAAGGAAAGAGGCAGGGAGGTCGCATGGTGAACGAGAGGGAAGGCGACCGCGAGGATTGGAAGGCGACAACGGGACATGCACACCGTGGAAAGAGCCCGCGCTTTTGGGCGCCTTCCTGTTGGTCTTTCTCCCATCCGAGAACTTTGATGGCAGGGAAGGTGACCGACCGGTGCCCTCTACCTTCCTGACCCAAGGTACTTACTTCCTTTGAGCAGGTCAATGTAAGGCACGCGCCGACGACTCGGCCAATGATTGCAGACCACTCGATCCCAATGGTGGGGCTTGTGTGAAATTTCCCATGGGAATGCTGCGTCACATTTGGGGAGACGTTCCCCACCTACAATTCCTGCCCCAGAAGACTGAAGTTGGTCATCACCCTCCAGGCACTCGACGTAACTTCTAGATCGTACCTCAGCTTCTTCATGCCTGCCAACGCACCAGCTCCATCCCCTCGTGCCTCACGACCGCCTCTCAAGGTAGTGTCGTCCGTCCCTGAAGATCCGTTAAGGTCGCCTTTTGTTCTCCTCCACGTACTCATGCCTTGCCGCATTACCCTGACGGCTTTTCCCAGCACAGAAAACAACGGACTCGTGGGATTGAGCCAGCAACTAGAGTGGTGCTCTGCTGGAAGGCAGCCACCCCGCGCAGGCAGATCTTCTGCCCAGGTGGGATGTGTAAGGCTCGTACGTGGGTCCCTTTTGGCCTGGTGTTTTCGTGACACAAAGTAAGGCAGCAGCGAGGCAACTTTTGGCATGCGCGACCATTGATGCAGACGCAGGAACCCGGGCCATGTGACGGACGCCTTTGGTAAGGGCTTGCCATGGAGCCAGACCCAATCTTGCTTCTCCTGGCCAATACCTTCGACCGTTCCTGGATGTGCCTGCTTGACGGTGTGTTTCCATAGATCAGTGGCAGGCAGCGACACGGCGAACCTGCCCGTCCGACCTTGATGCCCTGCCATTGCTCCCTTCCACGTCAGCTTCATCCGGGTGCATGTATCCGACCTGGCTTATCTGTCCCCCGACATTCCTTGTCCCCCCGTTCCCAATTCACATCCATGTCGTCGCCATCTTCCAACGTCAATTCTGCACCACAACGCTGCTGACTTCCTTTCCGTGCAAGACTTCAACAACGCCAACCCGAATGGCCCTATCCTTATCACCAAATACAAACTATCCGGTATTTTTAACGGTATCTCCAGATACTATTTCTACCCGGTGTGCGTATGGGTATGTTGCCGAAATTGGGCCTCTCCTATTTCGAACATGTGGACTAACACAACCACAGGCCACACGGCTACCTTGTATCAAGGCGACAAACTGCTTGCCTCTGATGGCGAAGACAAGAACCAAGCCCACCTTTGGGGCCCGATCATGTTCGACTTGAAGACGGCGCGTTGGACACAAACCCGTCTTGCGCGCCTCGTTCCGAAAGGACGAGCATGAGCTGCTGCTGTCCGCTACCACGGATAGTTCCCATCCTTATCATCAACATCCAATATCCATCATCATCTCCCCAGTCTTATCTATCATCACCATGGACCACAGAAATAGCACGATGTGGCTCGTCTTGCCATTGGCAGAGGGAAATCCCCCAGCTCGCCCAGCTCAGCCAGCCCAACCAAGACGGTCATTCCTAGACCCACCGGATTGCGTCGGAAGTGCAGAACGAAGGCTGACTCGGCGAGGCCACTCCCGCCCTCTGCCACACTGGAGCTGGAGTCATCGGGGTCATCAGCGAGGACAAGAACGCAGAGGCTGAGGTCGAGACCATCATCAAGGCTGTCGAGGCAGAGCCCGCGGTCGTACTCGACATGAGAGAGGAGGAGCCCATGGGAAGCGGTGGACAGGAGGTAGACACTGATTGCGACTGCAGGTTCGGTGCATACTTATAGATAGGCCGACCTCATGAAGCAATATATCAAGGCTTCTGACGATCCAGAGCATCTTCGATCTGCTTTCTGTTGTGATTGTCACGGACGTCTCCCTTGTCTGCAACGCTACTGTCACTCGCCGTCGACACTGTCTTTTCTTTAACGTTTTTACTGTACTCCCTATCCTGCCCCGCCGCACAGCCAGCCAGAAATCTTCAAATTTCTGTCATGACCGATGACAATTGTTGACTGGCCGCCGAGGCACTTGAGCAGGGGTACTAACTTTATCAAGGGTGTTCACCATTTTCATCTCTTCCGCCGTCCACCCACCTTGACGGCGGAGAAAAATATGTATGTGTACTTTCTGTGATTCTCGACTGTCTTTTTCAGCGCGCAAGACTTTCAGGGGCAGTCATTCTCGCTCGCGCGGACTTTCACTCTCATTCACGTAAATTTGTCATAATCAGCAAGTGTTACAAGCTTCCTGACAGACTTGTTGAGCCAGAACTCCCTGACAGGGAAATATATGCCGACCCGTATCAAATGAGTAAAACGCCTGCCTCGAGCAATACAGCCTCGAACGCTCATGAGAAACCAGGCCTGTTGTCATCTGTCTGTCCTTTTGCTGGGTGAACGAAAGGCCCCCGCGTAGAGGGCAATACAACAGCAAGAACGCCAGCCAGAGGAGCGAAAGTCATCATGGAGATGCGATTGCCGTGGGTTTCCAGTGAGTCATTGGACTCTACTCGTATACTGATAGTTGACCTGTTCAACCTCAACCTGAAGCGGAGGGGTTTCGAGACAAGGCAATGTCTTGGTGGGTTCATGGCGGCTCATCATCATCATCTCATTCTTGGAGAAATATCTACCGCACCAATTCAATCCATGGAGGCGCAGGGTTTGGCAGGAGGAGTATGCTGTGTTTTCAGCTAAACATGATCATGACCGTTCTGTGGCTTTTGACACGTCAATAGTATGACTTGGCGCCAAACGCAGCATGCTGGCGGCTTTTGATGAGCTACAGAGAATCCAATTCTCTTCAACGTCTTGGTGTGAGCTAGCTGGCTTCATTTAAATGGACTCAGCTCTGGAGATGGGAAATCATGTTGGTGTATTCGACGACTTTCATGACACCGGTCAAAGTGGTTCTGAATGAAGTTCGTAGCAGATCTACCCTCAAAGACAAGGGCTCGTAGAGCGGAGGCCCATGGTTTGAATTCAAAAGTCGTGTCTAGGTTGTGCTGCAAAATAGCAATACTGCCAGTCTCTAATCCCGCCCTGCAAGACGAAAAACAGATGGATCAGGTTTGCTTCCATGTGCACGTGGTAACCTATTTTCCACGTATTACTACGCGTAGCACCGTGAATTTAGGTCACAAATTGTGCTTCCATATCAACTTGTCAAGTATGGCGACTGCTGATGATGTTGATATCTATGCCTCGTGGTCTGCTGTGATAGACTGATAGTTCGCCGTATTCACCTTGGACACAACTTCTAGTCTACATGTCAACCACAACCCAAGATCCAGCTCCAGCAAACCCGCATCACGGTGCGTCATTCCTTTCCAATCCTCCACCGGCAGCCATAAGCACGGGGTGGTCTTATTGCCAAGATATTATGCGCATTTGTTGTAAGTCAACCTTTTGATACCTCGGGAAAACGCCGTAAAAGAGTCATGATAGAAAGCTAAGGGAGGCCTTGAGACTAGTTATACCTGCTTGTATTAGCAGCCAGATCCAGCAGAGCCCAGTGCAGACATCCTTGAGGGGCGTAAATGAGTGGTCGACTGTGAGACCAGCAGCGCCGGACTGTTGTACAAATGAGCTTTGCCGAGTTTGTCTTGGACACAACAGTTTGGAAGCGGCGATGTTTGGTCAGAACATTCGTTGCAGGGGAGACTGGTTGAGTATCACTCATCTCGTAAACAACCTGACTATCATCTGAGGATAGTGTCTTTCACGAAAGGTTTACGCCATACCAGACATGTTTCACAGTCGCTAAGCGTTGGGGAACACCCGACACAAATCAGACACGAGAGAATACTATTCCTATCAACCGAGGTTATTTTCGGACTCGTTTCGGCCAGAATGAGAACGATTTGGGCTCTGGATCAGCGGCTGTTGTTCAACAACTGAATCGTGGTTCGCCTTTGACGCACCGTGTCTAGGGGACCAATGAATCCAGGCATCTCACCCATCAGCACGACTCTGGCAGCCAAACAACACCGTTATCCCCCCAAGCACAAGCACAACGTCTTGCACCATGTTCAAATACCGACCGTAGCAGTTCTCGCAACAGCATTCATTGCCTCCGAACACAATCTGAAGCGATCCTCCACTGACGCAATCTCTCAGAACGTCGGACCTACCAGCCAGCCAAAACAGGGCATTCTTCCCGCCGGCGTGATCAAATAGAATTAGCCCCGTCCGGTGAGGCTAGTTGGCGAGAACACGCGAGGAGGAAGAGTGGGGAAAAGCTTAGTGTGTCGGCGGGATGGCTTGGTTGAGGGATGGTGTGGATCAAGCAGGATTGCCAAATCAAGCACAGTAGGAGTCAGGCAAGACTGCCGCCGAATCAGCTGAGTGAGCCACCGCAGTAGAGATGATGACGCATCGTACTCTCCCGCATATTGCACCCTTCCCCGGTTTGCAGGATCTGGAGACATTCAGCTCGTTCTCCCTGTCTTCCATGCTTGATGTAAAGTGTGCAATGAGGTATACGGTACGTGGTATGAAAGCATCACGAGAGGCGCAAGCTTCAGGTAAGAGCAGACATCAAAACCGAGTCAACTATTTCTCGATGGCGCGTGTTGCATGTTCGACAATGAGACTGGCCTTCAGGGCACCAGACAACGCCATCAACGGCGACTTTGTAAAGCATTAAGCACTATTTGACCCTTTGAGCCTCGATGATTGATCTTCTTCATAGCCATAGAAAGCATAATCTCCCTAAAAATTATCATATGTTCCCTGACCAGCAGACTGAATGGCCCATGAGGCTGGAAGGAGATGAGATGCTTTGCTTCAAGATTCGATGGATTTGACGGCGTTGCAGTGCTGCTGATGTACGATATGTAATGGCCAGTAAAGGTTGCGACCGTGATGTAGAATTCATCCCGGTTCAGCGAAAGCATAAACCGATGATGGGTTTGATCGAGGGCTTCTTGCTCGTCAGAAGGTGGGCTTTTTCGCCGTTAGTGAAAACGCGTACAGCCACCCACAGAAACTATCCCCGGGCACTCACTGCTGGTTGTCCCTTACAAACTCCTCGTAGATGATGGCAGCCATCTCAGCCGTCTCCTCTCGGCATGTGGCGTCAAGCTTTTCATTCCGACAATATGGCTTTAACTCAAAAGGCAGGAAGCCCCTTTTCTTCCGAGAACCGTCCTCGCCGATTTCGTAGAAGGCCCCGTCGGTGCGGGCGATAAAGATGGGTGGAGGAGATGGAGCGGTGCCAGAGGCAACCGGGTGTTTGGCGCCGAAACGATAACTGGCTTCCTCGGTAACGACTTCCAGGTACCGGGTCCACACGAAGGTAAGATAGTGTGGAAAGAAGGCGTAGAAGAAGCTGGAGAAGAAGTTGGACGTTTGTACTTCGTACTTTGTGCGGAGTTTCCGAAAACGACCCCCCACCTGCGCAATGGCCTCGGCCTCACTCTCCCCGCCAGAAGAAAAGGCCGGGGATTCAGGAGGCGAACGGGTCGGGGAGGCGCTCGCACCGTCTGCTTCTGATTCTTCAAGCGGCGTAGCGTAGCTCTTGTTGACGCGGACCTTTGAGGGCGTTTCGATTTGCTGTGACATGAGTAAGCTGGTGATGTCTGCAACGTTCGTATCCAGTTCTCTGGAGAATGAAGGCGGGAGTGGAGGTTTATCATAGTCGAGCGGCAGGGCGCTTGTGTTCTTGATGGCATTAAGAGGCGGCGTGCTTGCCACCACCTGTTCCTGCGCAGCAGGCTTAAGCAGCTTCCACTGACCCAAGGGGACGACAAAGCTACTGAACTTCGGCTCGATGGCAGGGGCATTAACTAGGGATTCATCGGATTGCGGCGCTGGGGTCGTGTTGCCTGAGCCACAGATGTCGTTGAGAAAGTTATGAAACGTGTCCGCTTCACTGAACCCGTGTGTTACAACTGTATTGATCAATTCCTTGAAGTCTCCAATGAGGCCGGTCCTATGGAGGTTCCCAGTCGCTTCCGAGGCGAGCTTGTCGGGCAGCCAAACAGCACGCAGTTGGAGAAACGCGCTGTGGGGTATCTTGGAGCCCGATGTAGACTTAATTTCGCCGAGTGTCTTGTTGCCGACGCCCTGCTGGGTGACCTGGGCTTTCCATGCTATAAAGTCACGAGGAACCGGAGCCATGAAGCGTCATTTGCTTCGGAGAAGTTGAGGACTGAATAGGACTGAATTGATGCACCACCGTTTGAGGGGATCACGATCTCACTTTGGGCTCAATCGGGATAGGCGCACGGGCCACGAACGGCAGAAATCTGGTTACATAAGGCGGTAGCCTCTGATTCAGCTGCTGTGGCTGGAGTGAGCCCACTTTAGATGACTAAGGCAGGGAGGCGCCACTCTTGACCACGTGACATTGGTTACCTGGTGCGCTAGGTCTGTGCTTTTGGTTGCAAGTAAACAAAGCGCGTCTGTGTCACTCTCAAAGCACAGCCTACGAACCACTTACCACCACCACAATCAGTCAGTCACCAAGCATCAATCTTGCGTCCTCCCTTTCACATCCATCTTCCACGACTCCTGCCTGCAGTCAGGCATAGCTGCTCACCATGGGCATTGTTTCCGCCAGCGACAGCGGCAGCAGCAGCACTCCAACTGATGCCTCTGCCAGCAGCCGCTGTGCTAGCAAGGTCTGCGCAGCACTTGTCGCCATCCAACGCTACGACGACTCTGTCTTCACCATCCCCATGCTAGAGAGACTCGGAGTCTACACGACAAAGAACCGGGGTCATCCACGGTGGCTACCAGATGCATCCTCCATTCCATCTCCCCATCTCGACGGCAACACGGCCGACCGCAATCCAGCCCTGCGTCCCCCCAAGAAGCTGCCTTGGGATGCACACCGCACCGCCCTCGAATGGGCCACCCATTTCTCCGAGATGGCAACCCTCCTGGCGCGACCAACTGCTGACACCCTCCCGCCGGCTGCGAAACCTCCCTCAGACTCGTCCGCCCGTCCAAGCCCCCTCAATTGGGATAACCCGATCGAGCGTTTGCTCGCCAAGGGAGAGGCGTATCCAGATCACCAGAATTGGCGTTGGAAGGCGACGACCTTGCTTCGGGCGAAAGGTGAAGGCCCCAACGGCTGCAGATCCGTCGGCTGCATTGCCTTCGACGACTCCTGCGATCCGCTCCCTGCACATCTCCCATACAGACGAAGCGAGCTTCTCTGCCTGGTCACCCTAGTCTGCCACGCAATGAGCGGCAAGCCTCTCAATACACCCATCGCCGTAAGTTCATCTTCGCAGGACTCTCTCTGCCTTCTGTCCTGGTTCTGTCTCCTTCGATTCCTCAGCGTTTCTGTTTAAGCGTGTGCTGACTTGCTCTTGCATGTCGTAGGCCACCCTCCTCATGTTCACAGCCACCTCGCTCCGAGTTCTCCAGATGCGAATTGATCCAAACGATCGCGACGGTCCCGACGGTCCCAATTTGTACATCACGACGAGAGACACTCTGCCTCTGGACAAGATCACATCCGAAGCTGGCTACGGCAATTGGCTGCAGGTGATTTCGTGGCTTCGCTTCCGCTTCGCCTCCCACCAAGCTACGCCTTCGGAGGAGCTTTTCCCCAAGGATGAGGGTTCGGAAACAGCAAGCGATTATGCAGATGACGGTGGGTCTCCGTCTTCTTCGCGGTCTGGGTAGGTCACGAAGAGTTCGTCCTGGTGCCAGGCTGGTTCAGGCCGTCGAGCGTTCCTGACTCTCCGGCTGTGGTTCGGTGTTTCCGTTTGTATTCTGTTTT
Organism: Colletotrichum gloeosporioides; assembly: GCF_011800055.1. NCBI lineage: Eukaryota > Fungi > Ascomycota > Sordariomycetes > Glomerellales > Glomerellaceae > Colletotrichum > Colletotrichum gloeosporioides. The sequence goes on from NW_025544698.1 coordinate 323,993, forward strand.
TGCTTTGGAGCAGCCAAGGTCTTCTGGCAGCAATGTGGCGTTGTTGGTTCATGGACATGTGGATGATACCCCCGTAGGCACTACTTGGCGTCATGGAATTCAAACCTGGTTTGAAACAGACATTGATCTCACTGTGATTCTCCACTCCACATTGCTCTTGCCTCTGTGCGACCGCCCTGCTGAATTGAGCAAAGGATCATCTGTCGGTTAGGAATCGTATTGTCGCACCCGCACCGCAGCTTCAAGCCACGGCCGTCAAGATCGAAGGTGGCTCATCTCATGGCTCAGCAATCCGCTGAGCGAAATATGGCAGCGAGGCAGGCGACGATGTCGCTCTCCCCGAGCCAGAGCTCGTCCGTCAGTCCGATGGACAGCGCGGCCTCTTCCTGGTCCTTGACGTAGATGCTCTTGACTCAACTCTTTCCAGCTGACATAGCCTTGGCTTCGGGCCAATTCTCATGACAAGCGAGTTCTGCATAGACTTCAGACCCGTGGTTTCAGCCCAGCTGTCAGTTTCAGCTGCATTATTATTTTTTGCTCTCAGCGAGTGGCGGAGACGCAAGTCGGGGAGTTGCGGTTGCCTGTCTTCTACATGCAGGACAACGAGGATTTGTTGCTTACTCGTTGGCAATACGGTCTCCGGCCGATCTATGGCCAGCTGACAGCTACACCCGTGAGGAGCTTCACGTTGCCGGTGCTGCTAGACGACGTGCTTCCGACCGTTTTGCTGCAGCAGAAGGAACTTCACATCAACTTGAGGAATATATAAGATGCATTCTATTCGCTTGATTCTTAGCATTCAGTCGCTCTGCGTTGTGCAGTCTCATCCGAGACCTCAAATTCCAAACCTCGTTGATCGAAGCCGGAGATGGATGAGAAGGAATACCCGAGGATGCGGATGAAATGTGGCTAAGTCTGTGTCACTGAAATTATGGTAAGTTGAAAGCGAGATCCGCAGCTAGCGACGACACATCCGCTACTTTGTCAAAAAAGACTTCTTCTCTGGGGTTCACCCCAGTTAACATCTGACCAAACTAGATGGAGAGGGCGAGGTCAATGTTGGCGGAGGATACGTCTCGAACCGCATGCGCAGCCAGATGAACATGTCGCCGCGCTGGAGTTGGTCGACTGCGATGCTGAGGATCTGGACTGCTCAGCCGTCCTGGGTGGCATGCGGCGATTCCTCAACGCTGGTGCCGAAATGCCGCCGTGTTTTGTTCAGGCTGAGCAGCCGGCTTGTCCGCATACTTTGAGCGCATGAACTGCTCAGTTGGTGGCCTCTAAGTCCACGAGGTTTGGGTGTTGCGAATCTGTGGGATGCAGTCAACATGGACATCTGAGTCAGCACATATCCATGAAGGTGTTAGTCGAGCATCACTGAATCCGGTACCGGGCCCGAGGCCCAAATGTCGGCCCGAATGCCTCTTTGCAGCCGACGCGTCCGGCCCTCGCAGCTAAAGGAATCAAGCCACTTCAAGCCACTTCACGCAACTTCAATCCCTCCACCTCCACCTCCAACTGCATCTGCATCTGGATACAGAAAACTGACCAACACATTAAGATCATTTCCACTCACCAGTGATTTCAATCCCCATGAAAAGGTTCATGGAGACTGGGCTGGGCATTGAGATTACTTGAACACGGAGAAGATTCCGCCTCACAACATCGACGCGTTTAGGAGGGGACCGACAACCGTGAAGAAATTCCAACGTTGGCATCGCTCTCCACAAGGCTCGTAGTGCGACCGTCCAGACGGTAAAGGTTCCATACACTGACGAAGCATTTTGACCAGCGGGCTACGCTAACGCGTCGATTCGCTGTCTGGCCAGAAATGGCCAAGAGTCTTCCAGAGAAGATTGAAGAGAGCAATGTGGACGACCAAGGGCTGATGACAAGAGATTTGCTACTCGGGCAGTGTTTGCTACACGTATGTATTCCGTATATCCTACCGAGGCCCCCTTGATTTCCTGTACTAAGACGACTGAATTTCTTATCTGCTTGCTGTCGTCGCCCCTGTCGTTGTCGTCGTCCCTGTCGTCGTTCTCGTCCCTGTCGTCGTGCTCGTCCCTGTCGCTGTCACCAATATCGTTGTCGTCACTATTGTTGTCGTCGTTGTCTATCATCGGACCGAAGTATTGAGGGCGCTACGATTGAAGTCATAGGGGGCACTGCCCGGCGAGCACAAGTCATGATAATACCAAGGACAAATGAAAAGAAGCAGCAATCACAGGGACGAGCACATTTGACAAGTACATGATTGTTCCACGCTACTTATTACTCCGTCTGCTTGGCCAAAAGCATGCGCGAAAACCCGTCATGCGAGCTAGTCTCTACCTCTATTCTCCCCCCTCCCTTGCCTTTTGCTGTAGACTCCGTGCCGGAATGCGCCGGCGTATTGCGCGTGCTTGTTACACGGTGCGTCCAGACGGGTGAACCTGGGGGATACCGAGCGGATTCCCAGAGGTAACCAGGTCACCATCCTTCTTCCCTTCCAACCTTTCCTTCGCAGTTTGCCGCCCGGAGGCGCACCTTTTTGACTGCCGTATGAATCTGACGGGGAGAGGGTCACAGCGTGACTTCTATGGCTAACCCATGGGGCATATGAAGGGGGTTTTCGTATCGGGTTACCACGCAAGGAGACTACCCTACGTTCTCTTCGTCATTTTGGAAAACTTGAACTTCCTAATAGAATCCATGCCGGAATGCGCCGATGTATTGCGCGTGCCTGTTACACGGTGCGTCCAGAATGGTGAGCCTGGGGGATGTTGAGGAAGTTCGGAGCCCACCCAGTAGGGGTTTTCACAGTAAGAGAAGAAGCAGTAAAAGCACCTCGGTCAGTGCCCAGTCCAGTAGTTTCGTAGTATATGGTGGATACCGAGCGGATTCCTAGACGCTGCCATCCATCTGGGCGCTTGCCGACCGGTGCTTAGTCACCGATTACCATATGGTAATCTGGTAATTTCACCCACCCAGCCATGCCCAGTCCACTTGTTCATCCGACTGGCCTTGCCAGCAGGATCTGAGGCATCCGTGAAGACAGGCAATCTAACCTTCTTCTCTACCAGGGCCTGCAATCGGTCGGTGGAGATTGACAGCTTCTGCTGAGCTGGCTGGGCCGACGAGGCAGGACGAGGCAGCTTGGAGACCTTAGGCGCCGCCTCACTCATCACGAGGATGGCCGATTTGCGAATTTGGGTAGTGTTTGCAGTGGGTAGTGTTTGCAGTAGGGCGGATGGGGCCAGCCGGCACACTGCGATCCCGAGGCGATCTGGTCGGCCTGGAAATGACCGTCTTGACTGGGGGTGATGAGACCTCCCACCACGCCGACAATGCGACGCAGGAAGTTCAGGGTCAGCGACCCAAGAGATGGTGTCGAGTGTCGGATACTTCGTGGAGGACGGCGGCATGCCTAGCTCGTCCTTTCGAAACGGGACCCATCACCTGCGGCTGTGTCCAATTTGCCGTCTTCAAGTCGAACATTATCAGGTTTGAAAGATACGTCCGAGCAGTTTGTCGCCTTGGTACAAGGTAGCCGTGTGGCCTGTGTGTGGTTGTTAGATGAAGGAGAGGCAGTGGAATCAACACTGCAACCACGTACCCATTGGGAGCATTTCATGGCATGTGTCGCATGTGAAACTGAAAAATACAGCTGAAAATCGCTGCCGAACAATGGTGGTGTGGGAGAGGGAGCTGCCCCCTGCAAGCGTACTGTCTTCGCTGACGACGAAGTTCGACTTGGGGACCAGGTCAGCGGTTATCAAAGCCTGAGTGCCAAAGTAGGCGTTTAATAATGTGTGAGGCAGACTGGGCTGGACCCTGCGAGGAAAACACGGCGCTCCCTTCAAATACCCCAAAGATTGGCCATAGAGGTTTCTCTGTGAGCCATCCTGGCCCTCTCATGTTTCCCCGTCAGGGTCATGCGGCGGTCAAAAGGGTGTGCCAGTGGGCGGCGACATGGAGTTGGAAGGAAAAGAATTGATGGAAACCAGATCGGATGGTTGGACAAGAATGGATGGAAATCAGGTTGGATGGATGGGATATGGATGGGAGACGGACGGGAGATGGAAAGGCAGACTTGGTTCGCAGCACCGGCCGATACCCAGGTTGAGGGGGCAGGTCCGCCGCGTCGCTGCCTTCCGCTGGCAGATACGAAAATGGCGCCGAGCAGTCACGAACACCATGTTGAGCAGTCACATGCAGAAATCGTGAGCGACATCGGGAAGGAAAGCAGTCGCCTGCGGGAATCACGAGCGACATCGGGCAGGAGAAGCAGGGCGCAGGGCAGGTCCCAATCCGCAGTTAAACTTGGGAAGGCAAGCATCCTGGGGTGCACATGCACCCACCCAACAGCGGCTCACCTTTTCCGGCCTGTGAAGCTTCGAAGAGGCGATCTGAAGTTGACCTTGGGAAGACCACCAAAAGGTGCTGGTGTTCTGGCATTTTTTTCCGCCAGACCACCAGGGTAGGCACTTTCTGCGATACCAGCGGTACCTATCTAAGGCTGGCTAATTACATTACTGGTATCAGTGAACCAGACCACCAAGGTGCCACGAATCCAGTGCACTCATCGCCTGGGAATTCACGCCCCGCTATCGACATCCCACCGGTGCAGAAATTCTGCCTAGGTGGCATGTTCCCCGGAAGTCCACCCTACCAACCCAGGTCGACAAGCCAGCACCTCAGACACCACCCAGCCAAGTGCTAGGTTGGAAACCGATGACACGACTTCCCCTGTGGCAATGGCATTGTGGATGGTTAGATGCGGTGCAAATTTGGTGGTGGCACCAATCCTGTTGGTGTCTGATTCCGAGCCCAGTCCGGACTGACACGAACGCTTGGAAAACCTCATGGTTGGGAGAATACGAGTGGCAATCTTGGAATTCTGCGATTTGAAGAGGGATAATCGAACGACAAACTACACGTCCAAGAGAAAGCAAGCTGTGAGCTCCTAACAAATGATTCGTGCGCCAAGACAAAAAACCTCCAACACCGAGCGTTGCTCGCTTCACTTCATGCTGCGAGCGCGCCTCGAAGCTTTTTGTAGTCTTCATAGTTCCTGAGCGACAACTCGGCGTTGTCAAGTAGCGTCTCCGCGTCGTTAACACCTTGCTCCGCCTTGACGACCACCTGACGCTGCTCAGCAACAGCATCCTCAGCCTCTTGGACCTTTCTATCCGCTGCATCAACCTCCATCTTTGCGCGGCATATGGGATTTTCGACGAAGAGCTGGTGTGCTTATTTGGTCTTTTGGAACGCGTCTCGGCATGAAGTGGTGTCGCCGGGCTCGGCAACTCGCTGGGTCATCTGAGAGGAGGTCTGCAGGACACTTTCCGCCCACTTCGCCATCTGTTCGTAGCTTGACTGAGCCTCCGCCTGCGACGTGCGTTCATTGCTCAGTGCCTTGGTCAGGGTGCCGAGAGCCTCTGCAGCTCCCGCCGACCGTGCCTTCGCTGCTTCCAAGTCAACTCTGAACCTATGGACCTCCTTCTCGCTCTCTTGCTCCGACGGTGAGGGTTCTTCCAAAGCTTCAATCTCTTTCATGAGAGCGTCCAGTTCCGCGCGTCAGTCAAGAGCAGGTGCAGTGCGAACGAACTTGTCCAAGTCGGGCTGATACTCGTTTACTTCGAGTCTGCAGCGTTTCCTGAGGGGAGTGCTTTCCTCGTCTCCGCTGTCGCTGTGCCGGGATTGCCTGCGTCCAAGACTGATCGTCAAGGTTGGTGTCGTCGCTACCCCGGATTCAACATCTAATTCCCGGTCCGAATATCTATTCGGCACCGGTTTCAGGCATTGATTCGGATTTGGAAACGTGTCGGGGCCACGTTGGGGAGGGCGAGGCACTATGGCGGGCGATTGTGTCTGCGGTTGCGGGAAACCGGTGCTGATTTGTACAAGCCAGTGAGGGACTTTGGAGTGGATTGGCGGCTTTTCTATCGAGATCCGCCAGGGTGAGGTTACCCGCAAGTAGGTGTTGCATCCCAAGGAGAGAAAAGGCGCCAGAGCTGGTATCGTCGTCCTGTTGAGGGCATCTCTGTTGCATCGTTAGCTGCTAAAACCGATGACAAACGAAAAGCGCTCACTGGTGTCGGAAAGGAAAAGCCAGGTCCTGGGACGTGTAGCGACAGCCAGGCAACAACCGCCTCTTTGACCTCCGGCGAGGCACCCAACGACGAGATGGAGCCGTATCTGCGGACGTAACGGTCGGCGGAGCAAATGTCGAGGAGAATCCAGTGCTGCAAGAGTCTTTGGTGAACCACAGTCACGATTCGGTCTTTGCTTCTGCTCTGGAGAGTCGATGGTAGGCCTGCGGGAAGTCTACCTGCACGTTGCAAGTAGAGAGGGTCAACGACGAGGATTCTCGGCGCTGAGACCATCGAATTCAGTAGGACGAGTTGGAGCACTTACACGCTGTCGTCAGTCAACCGATCCCTATTATTCAGTTGATTGACTGCTTTTGGGAGAGCCTTGAATGCGATGGGCAGATTTTTTAGTGTCGCGATGCTAGCTTCCTCTGATGGATTTCCGACGGGGGAGTCGATGACGTGGTTGGCTTCTGCCGCTGACTCGGCATCGTCGTCTTGGACAGCATCAGCGACTTCCAGGACGGATTCTGCGCTGTCCCCGTAGTTTCCAATGTTGGTGAAGGGGGGCTCATCGTCGTCGGTGTCAAAGTTACTAAATTTGTCGTCGTAGTCGCGATCTCGCATGGAGCTGACGGTGGATGCGCGGATGTACTCATGATGGATCACAGAAACCTGGTTCGGCCCGTACAAAGGAGAAGAGTAGACTTGGCGCAACGGAGATGTCGGTAGCTTCATGCTCGTGCTTCCCAGACTCTTGTCGTCGCTTCTGTGGTTTCCTGCTGTATGCTGAGCGACGTCGTCGGCCGTAGACTCGCGGTTTTGATCTTGAGAAGCGGAAGAGATCGCCCCACCCCGCTCACGGAGAAGTTGTACGGCGCGTTTCGGGACTGCTTTTGTCCACCGAATTGACTGACCATGGCAGAGCACGGCGGCCTCGCGGAGGAGTCCGCCCTCGTCGTACCACGTGCGCACATCGATGTCGGCCTCGCGGCAGAGACGAGCCAGAATGGCCATGTAACTGAGTGAATTGATTGACAGCTTGGTCTCAGCCCGGTCAACTTTTCCAGGGCGGATGCGGCTGAACAATGGCGGCAGCATCCAGTGTCTCCTCGTAGCGGTGGGCCTTTTTCAAGTTCTGGGTCGGGACCGCACTCTCGGGCCTGCTCCGGTCAATAGCGCGAGTAGCCCTTTTTATCAATGGCAGGTGTGCGATGGTCTTTTCGGAAACGAGAGTGCTGTCAGGTGTTGGTATTGCTGCCAGCTTTTCGTTGACAAATTTGGACGTCTTACGACCGGGCTTAGGGTCTGTGTCGGTCACCTCAGCGAAAACTCTGTGGTATGGTAAATTCGGATTGGGCTCCTCTGCGGCGTTTGGGCTCGTCCTGGCGTCATCATCTGGGGCGACATTGGCGTTGTCTTTCGAGGATGCTGGGGATCCAGAGCCAATGGGTGGAGTTGTCTGTCGTGGCGATGGTGGTGGTTGAGGTCGCAGATTTCAGGGCACCGTCCCTTCGGGAGCCATTCTGAAAGTCAAGTCATGATAGCGGTGAGGGCGATAGTCGGACGGGCCAGTATGAATGGACAATGACCGAGCAACGTTTGGAATATAAAGAGTGATGCTATGGCACGTTGCACGCGAGGGCAGAAAAAGATGGCGACGGGTTGAAGGTTGAGGTCACCAGCAGTGGTGGCAGAGAGACTTCCGCCACACATGATAAAGAAATGTGACGGGAAGGAGTGGAGGAGGCCAACTTCCGATCATCGTGTCTTCCTGCCATCCACGTCCATCCAGGGGCCTGCATATGTCCTTTCCGTCCTGCGCCTGCCATGGGAGACGGCGAGGGAAAGAGGAAAGAAGGAAATGGCACACGGCCAGCCGCATTTGGTGAGGGAAGCCACGCACTGAGTAGCTATACACTTGGCAGCCACGGCCTTGATCGATCACCTGCGCAACTGAGATGGACGGTATCCGCGTTCAACAGTATCGACGGGAGTTATCGCAGTCGCATGGATTGCAGCAGAACGCAGAATCCGACCGGGAGAAATATCCTGCTCAACGCGCATCTTTTCTTCTTAACGGTCTATCACCCTGAAACCCGACGAGCATGAATGGTGGTGCGTTTCTTGCAGCGCGGGACAGCAACCCAGACTCAGTCCATCAACCGTCCTGGTCGGGTGTTGCCATTTCAGCGGGCAGTGAACACTTCGCTGGCAATCTACGGTGCGCAGCGAGGCCAGCCGGTTCGGCCCGCTCACCGGCGTCCTGTCCGGTCCGAGTGCACCGTAGCCTGAGTGGAGCTACCCTGCCGGCCGGGACGCCGGTGCGGGATGAATCTGGCTTTCATCATTACAGGTGCAGCGTGCGTCAGGGAAGTTTGACATTGCAGTTACCGCCTTGCGCTCGCAGTCGCAATCACGGGAGAAAATAAGCTGTGGACATCGTCCGAATATAGGGTTAGGGAAGGAGACCTAGACGGTGGGCAATGAACTCGTCGGCAAGAACAACAGGGAACACAGTGCCACTGTGGTCTATGCAGTCCACCTGCACCGCAGCACCGCTCTCACCGAAACCCCACGGGACACAGTCGACCATGCCCCACTGAATAACTTCACCTGATTAGCCAGCCGCGGCATTCCAGTGGGAAATTTCGCACGATCCCCACAATTCTCTCCAGTAGAATTGCCGGACAGTCCTCCTCCTCCAGGACTCACCTCAGCTGCACCAAGACCAGCGCCGCAGCAAAGGCGAACTCATCGTCGTCGCCCTCGTTGCAGAGGCGCGTCAAGCTGTCCCGGGGCGATGCACCAGGCGGAAACGACAGATGACACCATCCACCGCGGGCAGGAACTCTACTCCCTAGAGTGGAAATAGCAGACGCCGATGCAGAAGCACGAGAACATGCTGACTCCTAGATGAGGACCGCAACTGATGTAAGTTGCTGTCGCGCAGCAGGCCTGGTCGGGCGTTGTTGGCAGAAGGAAAGTACAAATAGGGAAGGCAGCTTGACTAACGGTGGTGGTGTCTGGTCGCGCGCAGCAGGTGGTGCACCTGCTACCTTGTGGTCTGGCTGAAAAAAGCCAGAACGCTCTGTTATGTAAGCATTATGTGACTGAGTGGGATTTGTGCAAAATTTCTCCAATGTCATTGGATGCAGCGCCCACCCTCACGATTTCCCTGTCGCAGCCAAAAAAAAAAAAAAAAAAAAAAAAAAAAAAAAAAAAAAAAAACCCCCCCCAAAAANAAAAAAAAAAAAAAAAAAAAAAAAAAAAAAAAAAAAAGAGACGAACACCCCGCCAAAATCACAACCACCACTGAGATCCCCGCAGTGACAGATCAAAACCACAACCACCGCCAAGCGCCGCCGCCGCAAGGAAGCCTACCTCCCCTTCCCCTCCTCCGTTCCGGTCGCGCCCGCCATGATGGTCTACTCCTTCAGCTCCACGGTCTTCGAACCCTCGAACTTCATCTACGTCGGCAAGGACAAGCTCGAGGGTACTGCCAGGGACCTTTGAGGATTTTTGAGCACGTGCCTTAATTACTCTACGACGCGTATCTTCCACATGAGCAGCTGTCTCTGGCAGCCCAGAAGCCAGGACTCGGACATCACCATGCATCACGGCACAGGCTATCCATCCGCCAAGTAGAGACCACTTTCGAATACCGTACATTGAGTCCACCAGCAGCAGTTCACCGCATACTTACCACGCCATCCCCGTCACTGAACCTTGCCGCCGCTCTGCTTGCTTTCCTCCAAAATCGCCTTCCGCCGCTCGGGGGTTAGCTGCTTCCACCACCGGTCGAAACGCCGAACCTGCGCGTCCCGGTCGTCTTCTTTGCAGAGTTCGGTGAGGCCGAGAACAGCTGGCTCTCGATCCACTCGTCTCGGCCTAGGTTCAAGTGGTACTTGGTCGGACACGGCCAGAATCGTCGCACCGACGCTACCGTATCTTCCTGCTGCATTTTCCGCCTCGGGACCTAGGGTTGGTGCACTGGTGTACGACACTGGCTTGCTCGAGCCGACGTGTTGCTGGGAGCGGTCGAGGTCAGCCCCATGCAGGAGTCCTTGGGGCCTGAGAGAAAAATCAGGGCGGTTGTGATTCTGGGTGTCGATGGAACTGACGACCCGGCTCTGGCCAGCGGAGCTGCCAGTGACGCTTTCTTTGGCGAAGGCGATGCCATTGTGAGAGGCGTTTTGCTTGAGGTGATAATCAAAGGGGTCCTTATTCTGAGCGTTGTTGGAGTTGACGCGGTTCTGATCAGCGTAGCTGACAGCAGGGCCCTCTTTGCCGGAGGCGCTGCCGTTGTTAGGTTTGACAACGTGGGCCTGGTCAGCATCGCTGTTGGAGAGGCCCTCTTCGCTGACGCCGCCCTCCTTGTCGACACCATTGTCAATGGGGCCGTCCCTAGCTGGAGGGGGGTCTATGCCGTTCCGCTTCAACGCCTCCTTCCAGGAATGGTGTACCAGTTTGCGCTTTAGCGGGGCCGCGTCCGTTTCCCAGGCCTTGGGCCACGGCAACTCATTCTCCTGGAGATCCGAATAGAACGGCGCGATACGGGCAGCGGTTGCCATATCGGCTGGCGTGAGTAGGTTCCTGGCGGCGTATTTCGCCGGGTCGTGGTAGAAGCGCTGGAAATGTCGCGAGTTCTGCACCTGAGACTCGTGCCAGACGATGTTCTCGGATGGTACGGCATTCTTGGATGAGGAGGCCTTTTTGGATGAGGCGGCCTTTTTGGATGGGACGGCCTTCTCGGATGGAATCGGCGGCAGCGGGCGCTCCGGTGGGTTACCGGCCTCTTGAACCTGGGGCGGAGGGCGCTCCCGCGGGCTGTGAGCATCTTGAGCCTGCGGCTCAACCTCGGAATGCAGTTGCGACATGGTAGGCGTCTATCGCGGTTGGTACGGTGGCAGAGACTGGAAAGAGAAGATGAGGAAAAGAAAAGGGCTGGCAGACGCGAGGAGATGAGTGTGTTGGAAAAACAAGAGCCACTCTGCTGCTGTCCATGAAAAGGAAGGTTTTTTTTTCAAAAGAGATAACCTCCTCGTCTTTTCTCTTGTCTACCTGAACAAAGAAGGCCCTGGTCACAGGCGAGGCCGAGGTATCGCGAGCTTTCCGTCGTTGACGAATGTGTTTCAAACCGGGCACAAAGAAGGCCCTGGCCACAAGCCGAGGCATCGCGAGCTCTCGATCGTTGACCATCATGTTCCAAACCAAGCACAAATGATGGCTAACTGCCTCATCGCCCGGTACTGTTTCAAACACCCCCAGCAGCTCCATGCAGACATTTCCATCATTTTGATCTGCCCCTCCTCCATTGTACCCGCAAACGGCTCTCAGCCCGGCTGCCGCTCTCGCTGCGCTCCCGTTCCTGCATGAGCACATTCGCGCGGGGACCGGCACTGTCGTCAAGACGTCGAGCTAGAGGTCCACGTCCATGTGGTCCGCTGCGCGGATGCCTAGGTACTCGTCGAGCGAGGCAGACGCTCCCGTTTCGGGCTTGACGTCGAGGAAGGCGGGGTGGATGGCGCAGGTTTTCTGGCTGATTGCTGGATGTTTGATTGTCAGCTCGGCGATTGCGAGGGGAGAGAGGGAGAGGGCGAACGGGGGATGCGGACCTTAGACGCCGTTGGACTTCGGTCGGACCATTCGATGGGGTCGCGACGCATCAAGATCGCCTATGGGAACAATTGAAGGAATTCTGGGCAATCGTGCCAGATCAGCGCTGCGACGACAGCGCGAGATAACCACCTTGCGATACATGCTGTTGTCGTCGTGCGTCAAGGCTCGAGCCTGGGGCGGTCTGTAGATGGATGCGTTTGCGTTTGCGGAAAGGCATTCGCTCTGAAATGTCTTCTGGCCACACATCAGTCGTCTTGAAGTTACGCTTTGGCTGCTTTTGTAAGGGTTTAGGGAGTTTGGGTACGCGGCCTGGTGGTCGGCTTATGAAATGGACAAACAAACGGCGGGCGCACTCCTTGTTTCTTACACAATCTCTCTGTCTTTTTCTCGTTCTTCAGGGCCTGCTACATGACACGGCCTTGTGTCCCACCGGCCGGGATCGTATCCGCGTTCGTGCGTTTGGTGTGAGGCTCGACAGCTGGGGTGCTGGGCTGGTGTGGCCGATTGTGGCCGATTGTGACCGCGGCCGCTGCGGCGCCGAGAACGAACCGGTTATCTGGCCGTCGTTGTCTGGGGCCAATTAGGCGAGGAGGGCCCGCAGGCTGGGATCGTGAGTCTGTGGGGGTGTGCCAGGGCCCAAACTCTGGAGCGTCGATGGGGGCGCGGCGCCTTTCTCGTGCCTGCGCAGTCTCGGGGAGCTGGAGTTCGAAACGTGGTCTGCAAGCACCGAGAAGTTAGCTGTACGTCTGCAGGTGGAAACTACGAGTAAGAGGGCTTGCGGGATTGGTTGTACTGAGCGCGATGCTTGCGGTTGATGTAGTCTACCTGCCGTGATGCAACCCGCGGGTGAAAGGCGATGGACGAAGACGGCGGCGATCTGCGGCAGGGAGACGCTTGCTGGTGTGGTGGATTCTGACGAGTCTCCGGATCGCTCGCGTGAGTCTCGGGACATGAAGGCGTGGGAAGAAACGATCAACGGATTCTGAGGTTGTCGGTGTGGCGGAGTGTTGATGGATGTGTGTCGAGATTGAAGAAGGGGCGGCAAACGGACAAGAGGGGCATGTCTTTGGCTAGCTTCAAGTACGTACCCTGGCCCGGCCGTTTGCTCGAAATCGATGCCGGACGGTGCCTCACTTCTCAAACTTGACTGTCTGTTTCATTGATGTCCATGCCTCGTTTTTTTTCACCCGCGCCAAGCCGCCCTCTCTAAATTCACTTGCTGCTCGCTAGACACCATCGCCATATGTTTGACAAATAAATCCAGCGTCTCGTATCACCCTGGCCATGTTCAACTCAGCGTCCATTCTAACACAAGTGCGACGTGATATTAACATGAACGCACAATGATCCACAACCACCAGCTCTGCGATGAGGCAAGATATTGGAAAGAACACGCATCACTCCTGTCCTCTTGGAGAACTAGAATCTGCGTCCGAACGAGGCATATTGGCACCAGGTCCAACGAGCAGATCGCAAGGGCGGCAGGGGAAAGGGTCAAGAAGGGTATAGCCTCGGCCATGAGGGTTCGGATAAGTTTCTTCTGCAACATCCCTGCTAACCAGACAGCCTATCCCAGGCAGAGGCAGAAAACTGAGGTGGTCGATGAGCCCTTCCCACTGCGAAAGCGTTCCGTTCATCTCCCCTTCCTCGTCACTGATCTTCGCAGACATATCCATGACTTCGATATCATTGAATTTGCTACGATGGTGGTAAGCTAGCACAAAGTTCCGTATCCGTATAGCCCACATACAAGGAAGGTCCTCGACCAGAAATACTCACCCTCTGCACATGTTACAACGTGTCTTGAGATCGGAAACCGCCGACTGTGGCCCAAAGTCCAGCCGCAAGGAACCTTCTGGTAGAAGGGGGAAGTCGTCAGACCACGGCAGGAGATGGCAGAGGTTTCTCCAGTTTCCTTCTCCTTGTTGGTGACGCGAGTGACATGGGTAGCATTGTGGCGACCGCGTGCGTGTCGCGTGTGAGAAAGAGTGTGGGATTGGAGATTTCAATCATGATCCTTGCCTAGCTGGTCAGTGTACATACGACTCGCGATATCCTATGACGTCCGTCCGTTGGATGACTGTCTACGAGTATGCTGCTAATTACTTGATCTCACCAAGGGTTTTATTATAGTCCTCGTTCACAAGGTTCCTGTCAATCTCTTACTGATCTGCGGGCCCCTGCCTTCTCAGTTTGTCCGGCTAAGCATCCTTGCGACACCTCGTTAATAGGTAGAGCAGGCTGAAGTTGGCACGAATGAGCAGCGGATCACTTCAATGATACCATCTTATGAGGAGGTTCATCACAAAACCACGTGATAAATATCACAGAAATGATCAAAGCATGAGAAAGGGGCAGAGGGACGACAAACAGAGAATCCGAATTTCCCGTTCTGTCGAGGGCGTGGATTTGCCGGCGTCGACAGAGAGGCCTAGATCGATCTTTCAAAGTTTAGGCCATATAGAATATCATAGATGCGTCATGGCGGACACTGTTTGTCAGGCAAGAGTCAATGGATATAACCACCGGAAATAGACCCTCGCCATTATCAGACGCAAGGAGTCGGGGTTCAGCTGGAATTCATCGGAGGAAGGCATCGCCACATTGTACAACGGCGACTCAGGGGTATACGGCGAAGATGGCTACATACTATGTTGTGTGAGTGGAAGCAATGGCCGGCTCAGGAGTCGGCACGTACTCCGCCCGAAAGCGTCGGAGTGACAGAGTGTACGTGAAGACGAGACAATCCCGTCTGGAATACGGAGACGATAGACGAAAGTGAATCCTCGCGGACCAAGATAAGATGTGAGGTTGAAAAGGAGAGGAAGGACGAGAAGGAGTCAGGTTGGTGTAGAAGAGTGCTTTTAAGTTTGCCATTGAGAGCATGCATGGGAACGGGGGTGAGTAAGTCCCGGAGGGAGGCGTCTTGTCTCTAGGTTTTCTGAAAGAGCGGAATACCTGACGCCACACCGCAATCACCTATGAGATGATGTGGGAGCACATAGTGGGAGCTGCGTCCCGGCCAGTATCTTGGAAAACCACTGGTCCTCATACTCCTATTCTATATGCAGATTACAAGCGACGGCTTTTCCGTGCCTCTCTTGCTAAAACTCCGTCGCAAAATGCGTTCATCACACGTCCACGCGGCTGACGAGTAGGCATCTGATAAGTGAAATTTCTGCTTCAGGGATTTGCAACGCGAATTCCATCACAATCCGCTCGGTTGGCTTGGCCGGCAGAGTCTTGACGCGGCTGTAATCTGTAATGCCTCCAATCACTTCCAGCATCGACGCCAAAGACCCGCTGCCACCGAGCCAGCTCGATGTAAGACAGCCTACCGCATTGCTTCGAGTTATTGCCTAGTAACACCTGCGAGAGGCCCTGGGTTCGAAGCCCGATTAGGCCCTTTTTGAGAGTTTGTCAGTTAGAGGCGAAGGAGCTCGACAAGGTGCGTCAACCCGCAAACGGCGACATGCTTCGGACGGCCAAGAAGAGAACGACGACCGAACCAATGAGTCAGTGCTGGGGCGACGGTGTGGGAGATAGAATATCTCCATCTTTCGAAATCATTTCCTTTCCTGAATTCATTTTAGTGGTCTGAAGGAACGAGGACGCCGAGCAGCAGTCTCTGGTGCAATCAGGGCGGTGGGGACCCTTCGTGCGGGACACATGACGTTGCCCAGGGGGCGTATATCGACCTAAGTCGCCTCGCAGGCCATCTCCCTTCTTGCCTTTGATCCGAACATATTGTCCACCGTTGGCCTCGCCACGGAAGCCGATTCAACCCAGGCCGCTGAGGACGGAACGGGAGGTTAGTTCTTGATGGAATGGGATGAAAGCCATCCTCACACTAATAAGGTTCTCTCATGCCAATATGCTCTTCTTTTTTTATCATTTTGGGCTTTTCCTTTCTGCGCTCGATCTCAGTGACACGCCCAACGGATAATAATGCTCACTTCCGTTAGACACAGATCCGGCCAAAATGAGTCGCGATAATGCAGAAAGGAACACAAACATTCACATGCAAGTATCCTCGCATGTTGAATGGTGACAATCAGGCTAGTGGCTGAGACGAGTAGAAAAGGGATCCAGCCCATGCAACTCGACCTCTCATTCATGCGCACGCAGCGCGTCAACGCTGAATATAAGACATAATCTCGGGTATAGACACTGCGGGCTTTTCCGAGACTCCCATGTTCCGCAATCGCGGCAACCTATTCCCACATCCTCTGCGTGGATGACGCAAATCTTGCGATATCGCCGGGATGACTCCCAGTATGATTGAGTATAACCTTGGACCAGTGATGTTCATACCGCGACGGCGGGATTTGAAGATGGGCACCAATGACTGCAACGGATACGGATCTACGGGCATGTGGAGTCTTCCTTTCCAGTTTCCACCTGGCTCAACATTATCAAACGAAGGCTCGAAGTCTCAGGCTAGTCCAGCCTATGCCACCCCCGTTCAACTGTAAATCTGCGGCCTCCAACAACTCATACACCATGCAAACTCGCATTAGAACTCCCGACGCATCGCCACAGCATCTGCAGCACGAGAGAATCCCGGTCTAACCAGAGAAGTAGTGGCAACAGGACTGATACTGGACACGTCTTCCAGTATCGCCAGTGTGAAAGCTTATAACAGTTCTAACCATCCATCAGATCCCTAAGATACAGAATAAACAACAGCTATAATCACCAGCAGTAGGGTGTACTAGTGTACTAGCCAGGACTAACTGACCCCTTGCCGCACTTACTTGGACTCATTCATACAACCAGAGTCTGGGAGTCAGCCAGTCTGACCCATAAGACATTAGCTGATGCTCTTTACCATCTTTCCACTGACCAGGCGACAACAGACAATCGAATCAAGTATATGGGGAAAGGCATCGGCAACTCGAGAGTCTTTCTTTACGGCACAGCATCTGAAAAGCCGGCAAGATCGCAGGAGAGGAAGCGTGAGAGTTCGCCTGACTCTGCAGGCGACGGCACATTGCTTTTACTCAATTCACGCTCGCAGCGGGGGGGCGAGCAGTCAGTGAATGCCGTTACTTGTGTTCCACGAATGCAAGACTTCACGCTTGACTAAAACAGTTCTCGTCATTTTTGAGCAACGTTAGTTGCCAGATGCCGCCGCAACTCTTGGCAACAAATGAGCCCTCTGCCTGCCAAATCGACTCACAACACTTCAAATTGTAACAGCTGTGTTGCTTCATGTGACTCGATGGAAGGAGATGACACCGTGAAAGTTCACCGATGCACCAGACCATTGAAGAACGCGTGTCGAAGCCGCAAGACGTCCATCCGCAAAGGGCTCGCTGGCCATATAATTTGTCCATGAGTACTCACCCTCTTAAGTCCCTTTGATGTCGACAGGAAGTAGTCCTTCTGCTGCTCAGATTTTGCCAGTACTTGGGCTACGCAGCCGCGCTGATCTTTCTGTGATATTCCTCCTTTCTGTGACTCTTTCCCATGATACCCGAAATAACTTGACGGCCCTTGCGCCTGCTCTCTGTCGCAATAGCATTCTACTTCTGTGGTCCTGGAGAAGTCTGATCCCGCCACGCATGGCGACTCATACACTCAACCGCATAGAGTGCCTGTCGCCTGGATAGTGCACATCCATAATCTCAGGCATGGGTGTCTATCCGGCTCCTGTGGGACCTGAAATGGTGGCCAGCAGTGATCGCCGCTTGGTGTAGAGTTGCTGTAGGTAGCGCATCGCCCAGAGATTTGTTGAGAGGTACTTTGTAAAAAACTCGACGGATCGCAAGGCATCGTTCGAGAAGTACTGCAATGACACGATCGTCCAAGTGGGCCCCGACAAATCGCGCGATGACCCAGACATCCCGTTTCGCATGACCAACGGATGCCATGCCGCGATGAGTTGCCTCTCAGTGGGCTCACAACTTTCTTGCGTGGGATCTGACAGAGTATTCAGAGACTCGACGAAGGAGCTGAGCGGTACTTCGCCTTTGAGATGCCAGATGACTGGCAATTGTTGCTAATGTGGACGGGCGGGCACTTTCAAAACAAACAATTCCACGAAAGCGACGGCACCGCGTCTGGGAGACAAGAAACACCAAACTCAACAGAAGAAGCTAAAACTGGCAATGCCGTCGACAAGCGAAATCCTTAAGATCGTGTGGCTAGCCTTTCTAATCGCTACTGATAACAATAGAGGCGCCCAAGACCGAGTCTGCGATAGGGAAAGGCTTACGCGTCTTGAGGTTCAAGGCGCCGAGATCGAGTAGAGTTGAGGGATATGCACAGAGTCGCGCGCAATCAGAACAGCGGCGCCTGAAGGAACTAACGAGATTCGGCTGTTTTTAGCCAAAGCATGTATGATTCCAATGTAAAGCTGAGAAATAGACATTGGAACCTCGGAAGTAGTGGTGCTTGGAGTCTGCAAGAGACAGCTTGGGGACAACGAGGACAAGGCGTATTAGATGTGTGTATGCGGCCTAAGCTGCGATCATCTCAGCCTGGTTCTTCGAAGGTCGATTTTAAGGTAAGCCTGCAGCGACGAAAGACAGGTACAGGTCCCTGTAGATTTCGCGACACGCGTTTCGTCTGCAATGCACACGTTTCCCTCAGCCAAGCCAACTATTTCAAACCTACCCGGGTGTTTGTGTCGGTGAATAATCTTCCAGTGAAACCCCATTTGCTGAGACTGCTGACGAACACCCTCAGGTCAGATCTGCTCAACTATCTTCGACTGCCTCAGCTGCTTACACAGCCACTCAATTATCATCCCCTGATCATCAATCGCTCAACTCAGCGTAAAGTCACTCAACTATCCCAAATTCTTCAAAACTCTGAGATATAATCATTTCAAATGCGCGGTATGCTGAGAGTATAATTCAGCGTTTAGATATCCGGTCAGCCCTGCACCTCTGTCACTATTGCAGGCGATCAATAAACAGCCACTCACGCGACGTGCTGGACATATTTTCCCACAAGCGGGCGGAGCTTGGACAAGACTCAGTCCCCTTGCTGTGCCGACCACCACTGGAAGACGTGACGGTCTTGATGAGCTGGAGGGCATGCATCAGAGTGGGATCGTGCGCTGACTCGGCTCCATCCTTCTTCTTCCTGGTCTGCGCGGCCTCGGTTGCAAAATCTTCGAAGTTCTAAGTTTGCAACAGCGGTGCGCTCGCACATATCGGCGGCCGCACAATATTCAAGATGGGTGAGTCATGCCAGTGTTTCGAGTCGGGTGCGATGCGGTCTTTACCGCCGCAGACTGTTGCTGCTGGTAAGAATGTGTTGCGCTTGGCGTGTTGTGCGGGGCGACGACGGCGACGACCGTGCCTTGGACTACGATACTGGCCAGGCTCTGGCGGTCTTCTTTGGAAGTTGGCCAGGGATCTCCATCGGAGGCAGCGTTGTGAATGGGATCGTTGGAGACCATTTTGAAGTATATGAAGAGCCCTCCTATACATACCCATCCACACAATTCACCCCTCGACGAAGACCATTGAAACACACTACATCAGCAGCAACGCTGCAAAAGAGACATCTTCCCGAACCAGACCCCACAATTCCTTCCGTCATGGCACCGAGCTGCCTTCCCACAGTCCATGTCAAGAACATTGCTCGCAGCAGAAAGCTTGTGGTTGTGCGCGATGACCTTTCGCCATTCCAACGATTTAGAGGTTGCCCAGAAAGCTGGGCTTAGGGTGAGTATTGATACGATGGTGTAGACCTTTGACTGACGCAGTGGATCAACGATTCGATGAAGAACGCGGGCGCGATGGCAAGTTTGTATCTTGCTCAACCTTGACAAACTAATGCGCCTAGCTACGCTCAGGCTGGCTCATACGAATTCAACAGCTGGAGGCGGAGTTGACGCCAAAGGAGTAATGGTGCGATTGCGACCAGTTACACCGGAAGACGAAGGCATTTGGTCATGTTTGAGTTTTCATCGTTATTCGAGCCATAGTCATCAAGATTCAGCAGTTTGCATGTCTTTTATGTTTTATACTCCGTCGTATATTACGTTGAAATGTTCACAAGTGATTCTGCGGCTGCGCAGGCGACGATCCGATGTGTATGCTTACCATTTCAGAGATTTCACAGGGAAAGCGTATATACCAAGCAAAAGTTGCGTGTTTTGCATGTCTACAATCAGGAGCAAACATTATTAAGACTCGACGCACTGTTGTGATATGCTGAAGTAGTATAGTAAGCCGCCAGAAGGATGGAGTCTACGGTATTGCGCATGCTTTTACATGTTGCGATGGGAGAAAGTAGGACACAAGTGCAAGATGTATTTTACTTCTTAGTTTTATCACTCGTTAGCCAGCTAAGAAAGTCTCTTTAACGCCTGGACCAGTCAAAAAAACGTAGGATGACAAAAAGGCTGCTTTCCGAATTGTACTGATCAATCCCGACGACGACATGGGATGAAGCATTTCCCATTTGAACTTAGCATATATAACACCCGGCACAACTGCTTTTCAAGCCATCATAAGATACAGAGACGGGACCATATGAGCTGGGTAGTTTTGCAGGAACTTGGGCATGATACTAATTCTGGAGGAACACTTTAAAACGGACAGGGTCGCCTTTGAAGGGTTGCCTTTGCCCGTTGGTTGCATGACCGAGTCGAATATTTGAGCTTAACTTTAAGAACCTATGAATTCTCCCGTTGCATGTGGAAGGGGGACAGCTCGCCAATGAAGGCAGATATGGAAGGGTTTGTAAGGTAACACGGGTTGTTAAGTCCGACACTCTTTTTGGTGATATACAAGCTGATACGTGAGGGACAAAAAGGCCTTTTCCTGACTAACAAAGCATCTCAAGATCCGTTGCTTCTTAGCACAATCCCTTTCGTGCTATTTGTTCACCAGTCTCGGGATTTGGAGCTGCGAATTTGACACTCCGAAAGCGTGAATCGGGTTTAATTCGATACTGTACAGCCGAATGCGATCGTCCCATTGCTCTGTCGCGTCCGACGGAGGAAAAGTCTAAGGGCCTTCTAGAAGTATAGCCAATTTAATTATCTGCAATGCTAGGCTCTCAACTGATACTCTTCTGGGCATACAGGGATACGAAACCAGAGAGAACAGGTGGGGCGATGGCTGCAACTCTCCCTACAGTCCTCGAAGACAAATTCCTGTGAAACAGAGAAGGCTCAATAGACTGACCACCTAACCATGATGCGCTGAGGAGACGAGTCGTCGTCTTCTCGAACAATGTCATGAAATCAGAATGGTGACCAACTGAGCCACGGCATTCTTCAAAGAATGCTTCAAGTTGAAGCACAACATTGCCGCCTCTGGTTTCGGACCTCGTGTCAAAATATCCGCTCGCCGGGCTAGCGAGACCATAGTCAAATGCGAGAAGAGGGGAGACGAACTTGCCAAACAATGCGACGAGGCGGTGGGAAGATTCTGGAACTGTTTCAAGGCTCACCCACTGACAATGGACACCGAGGAGACACGGCTCTTCAAGTCACGGAGACTGACAGAATGGTGTTCAAGGATCTTGTGAATGACAATGGACTGTGTTAATCTTATGTTGGGTATGATGCTGTACGTGACGTGCTGACATCGGCCACTGTGATCTCTGAATGTGACGATATGCCTTTGTGGCTCAGCATGTAGGGACTGAGCAGGAGGCTCGAATGATGCCCAATAACAGCCGACGACGGCCAACGGCGGCCGGCAGAGTCAAAATAGTTGAAAGCCCAAGACGTAAAATGGTCAATATCAATCATCACAAGGCGGGGGCGACTGGAGAAGGCACTCTGGTGGTCATAACGTGGCAAAACTTCGTCGTGGTCGAGGATTGTCACTTGCTGGAATTGTGGAGATGTGTACCATGCCCTACGTACATATGTCCCACCGTTTCAACCGTGGGCAGTGCAGGACGAAATCAAATACCCGTCAAAGGAGGGGAGGGGATCCCAGACAGACCCCAGTGTCGTAGATAGCCCAAGATGAGACTGGCGGTCTTCAATGCTGGATATTCGAGTGTACTGCAGCATCGACGATATGCATGATCAGCACTGAGAACGAATCATGGTTGGATTGGCCTGAAGCCCCAGGGATTGCACAAATGTTGACCAATTGGAGATGGGCTTAGCCACTGTGACTGTTTACGGTGCCAAAATGACCCCGCGCTGTACTCCATACTAACGCCCTGAAGGTCAACAGTCCGGAGATGCATAGTAAACCTGCAGTGGTTGATTCGTTTAACAATGATGAAGGACATGGTCCTTCAACTGGGCATGCGCGCCAGCAGATTGAATCACTCCACCCAAAAAATTTAAGATGAATCAGCAGAAAAACGCAGGAGACTACCTCCTTCCGACTGAGAATGATGATGCAAAATCAGTTCGATGGTGCGAATGAGGGCTCACTCATGGAAGAAGACCGAGCCTGTATCGATTCGAGTCATGGCAGAACGCCCTGATGAGCAGTTCATGACCAAGGACTTATTGCATGACCGAACGGTAACGAGGACATGGGCACAGTTGTTCAATTGGATCCCAAAACTGAGATATCAGATGGGCGAAATGCTGTGATTGGTGCCCACCGGTTGCTGTGGGTGAACGTCGGCCAAGACGCAGTCTGTGAGACGCCTAAAGTCCATGAACATGATACCGACGGCGGTAGAAAGGGCCATGAACCCGACTGGACGCGTAGAATTCGGACTTATTGAAGGCGACGCTGGCACTGAAATCATCCCGAATTGCCTGTTCGACTGTGGTTTGTTGGTTGATTTGATCAGTCCAGCGACAGTGGCACGTCTGTTGCTGAAGCCTACAGTGACAACTGTACCGCTAACCTTGATGATGGCGAATGACAGCAACGCCATTATGACCAATCATGTCATCTTCCCGCTTGTGGTATCGGGCCTCGTTTCGATGTTACGGGCCTGTATCATGGGCAAGAATGAGGCGTATGACCTCTTGATGAGCAAGTGTTGGTTGAAGCATCACAAGGCGGTGGTGGACTACCACTACAACACGTTGACTATTGAGGGCATCTGTGGAACTCGGGCGGTGCTGAAGATGCGAGGTGCTAAAGTGCCATCGTATCTGATCCTCGTCTGCTCTTGGACTTCAATGTCAGTGCCAGGGTTATAGTTGAGCCGACGACGTCGACCTCGGCCACGGACGGTGACGACTAGTCCAGTGTGGACGAGGACTGGATTTAGGAGGACAGCATTGAATCAATTATGACTCTGAGTGAAATAGTGGATATAACGGAGTATGCCCTTGACCAGAAGGTAAATCTTTCCCCAAACGCCTAGCCTGGTGTGTGTGTGTACTGGGGGGAAAGGTGAAGGAGAAGGTGGTGGGTTCTTCAATGGCGATGATAATCCCAGCCCATTCCCTTTGGCTCAGCGCGCTTGTTTTGGAAAGAATGTTTTCATACCCTTAAACCAGTTCAACGGCGACGGCATCAAATCAGACCACAGTGTACGGTCGCCTGAGCCGTTTGGACCATTGCGACTTCAGCGGCGGGGAAGAGGTCGGAGATGCTGTGTCGAGATGACTCTAGAGCTACAGCATGTGGCGAATAAAACAGCTGTTATCTTTCTTATGACGCGAGGAGACACGGAGGTGTAAGATGGAGTTGTGCCTTGATTCGATAATTCTCAGCTGTCTCATGACCCTCACCTGCATCATTGTCTACTCGGCATCGGGACGATTGGACGAATAGAAAGCGGTTCGTGGACGACAGCCACCACTGGTTGCAGCCGGTTATGACCACGACCGCGCGGGAGTTACTGACACATGGCAGAATGATGGGTCGTAAAATTGATAGACGCCCAGTGAAATAAGAGCGGATTGACGCCCCTTACAGTGTCGTCGATGCATCGATTGCTGCGTGTGGGATTAGCATAGGTGATGAATGCGAGACGGACGGGCAGCAAATGAGGCTGAGACGACTTGCTTACACATGGAAGCATTTGTTGGCGCTTAGCCTGAAAGATGCCTAGTAGACAGACTTGGTCAGTCATTTGTTCCATCTTAAGCCAGATACAGAGCCGTTCGGGCCCAAGCAACCGCGTCATTCACCTGACCAGGCGGAGTCTGCTCACCGACTCCGCCCTACAACAGAGGCAGTGGGTTTCTTGGCTCCGGTATTTCAGGCTGAGGCGCACATTCCCGGTATCCGACGAGGATGAATAGCGATCACTTGTCTGTGTGCAACTACATTCCAATCACCAGCTGTGCATTCAGACCCCAGCAGCAAACTAATTCGAAGAAGAAAGTGCTTGATACGCTTCTTCAAGGACAGCGTGATGTTTTATTCCAGGGATGCTGCCATTTGATATTTGCCGGTACTCATTGCACCAGGAGATAAACTCAAGACTACTCTTCTCACACCGAATACTCAGTACTTCATCCTTCAGGTGCCACGGGGAATATTGGGGAGTGCGCATACCTGTTGTGCGCTCAGAGAAATGGTCTTTGGGGAATGGTTGATGCCCGCCAACATTAAGGCTTTAGATGGGATTGTGGTTGCCGACGGCGGCCAACGGCGATCATGTGGCCGAGCACGCCTTCACTAATGAGATATAATCGTAGGAGAGGCATTCCCTTCGATGTGTATATTAATGACCATAATACCCTTGGCTTACTGCATTAAGGCTGCTTCCCGGAAGTGGAGTTCGACTGCTTTGCGCTGCCGCCGCATAATAGGGTGGTGCTGTCTGGGTTGCGAATCCCCTCACTGGACTTTGAGCTGCTGCAGGGGCAGGTGTGGCTGTCAGAGAAATACAGAAAGACGTTTGCTCATTGGGCTCGTCCTGAGAATCATCCGAAGACACGGGCAGAGTTGGAGGAGTTCTTGTGGCTGCTGCTTCCCTCGGGCAATTCGTTCCTGGGCTGCCTGCGCGAGTGCTGGCTGGTCTAGAAGATTCCTTTCATGCCGAGGGTTTCGAAGGTGTCTCCAACCAGCCAGCAGTCCAGATTTACAGAGTGGGTGGACAAGCCTGAGTTCGAGTGGAGGTCCGAGAATGCGTTGTTCAGATGTGCGAGAAAGTGCAATCCAGGGTGATGGCGGCACCAAATCGTAACCTACAGTACCATTTGGCGACGGATGCTTCTGGCGTTGCGGTTGACGGAGTTGTCTTCGAGCTGGAGGGATATGAAACGGACAACCAAGTGACCGACAAACTGATGAAGCACGTGAGAATACCCCTGTTAGTCAAGTTAGAGGATGTCGAAACGCCGTTTAGAATTAGCGAGCAAGAAAAGGCTTCACGGTAGTGAGAGAGATGCGGCAACGCCGGCCGTCGCTGATTGATTCGCCTAGGCCAATATTGGTGTACATTGATCACTTGGGCCTCGATTCCACTTTGAATTTGTTTCAGCGAGCCGTGTCGCTGCATAGTTGTATGAGCTCAACAAGTTTTGATTCAGCATCGTCTATCGATCAAATAAGACTTAGATTATCCAATTGCCAGATGAGATGTCCCGATTGAGGGACCCACCGCAGATGTACCAGAGGCTCATGTTTCGGAAGTCGGAGCATTTCATGTGACAGTCAACGATGACCGACGGCAGGTGATGGTGCCGGCATGCTTGGAGCGCCCGAAAGTGAGAAAGCCCACCACGATGTCTATCCTTCCATCGTCCTTGTTGACAGTAGCACCCTCCAAGGGAAAGGCGTAAGCACGGTTGGGCCGTATGCAGACCAGTCCGGAGGGGGTACGATGATGTTGTGCTGTGACTGCTTGGCGGAGACCGGGCATTGACGGAGAGACATTGATCCAGCAAAGACGAATCAACCGCAAGGCAATTCACCACAGAACGATTGGTGGGAATCTGCTCCGGAGAGAGACGAATGGAAGTTTTGCGATCTGCGTAGTCCGAGAGGAGGTGCCAGCGCTATGAAATGAACACATGACTATCGTGGACACTCCGCAGTGGCCTCGACCTTGTAAAAGCTGAGGGAATCCATACGGTGACCAATGAGGCATCGTAGCGTGAAGGACTGCGTGAAGAAGTGTGTATCATTCATGAACAGGTCTGCCCATCGGGCCATCAAAATCTTGGACCCAATACCCCTGGCTCTGAGACCTTGAAACATGGTTGGAATGGACTTCACGGGACTCATCCATCTTGCTGGTCGAAACAGAGAGACACACTTCTTTTTGGCGGGCGACTACTTCAGTCACTTCCGCCCTGGCAAGGCAACGGGGAATGTGGTTGTCGACACTTGGGACGAGGCGACCTCTGCCTGAGATTTTCATAATGAGTTAGCAAGTAACAACGCTGAGTACTTCAAGATTCCAACTGCCACATTATTCTTTGCTCGCGAAGAGACAAAGATTTTGGACCGTTGGTCTGTGGGCTTCATCGACAAATTGATACGTGTCGTGAAAAAGAGCTTGGACAAGTGGGCTTACGACCGAGGCTATGCGTACCTTAACGAGTGGTCGCAAGCGGTGAGGGAAATTGCAATGAATGCCAATAATCGTCTGTTGCGTGCCATGCCGTAGACACCGGCTGAAGTCACAATTGGATGGCCCATGAAGGTGTCTGCCGGCCACAATCGAGGGCCACCGACGGCGGAAGACGGACAACGGCTGGTGTCGGTAATGGACTGTGAGGCGGCCGGGTCTGCATTTGCAGCAGCCCATTTGCCAGAAGAGGTGTCGGTGGAGTCGTTTGAGGATGAGTGCAAGGGGATGATAAGGGACATTTAAGACCACTGGATCCAATGGTAAGCTGATGCGATGCCAAATAATTACCAGCCCTTTGTGGTGAGCGACTCATTGTGTGAGCTGGTTCAAGGAAGAAGGATATCAGGGTCGGACGTTTCCTGGCTCGGAGACCATGGAGATCACCGTGGATACAGCAGCGGTCGAACACCTTCAAGCCCCGCTGGACCGGTCCGTAGAAAGTTGAGTCTTTGAGATCGAATATCACTTTGTAGACCTGCTACCCAGCCACGAGAGGCCGAAGGAGAAAGGTACATGCGATGAATCTCAAGCGTTACTTGACCAGACGCTGTGAGTTGGCCGAGTAGAGGTGAGAGTGGACGATTTGAGTGAACGGTGAACCAATGGGTATCCCTGAGGATATTATTCATGTAGGAGGAAGGAGTGAAACAGAGGGGTATGAGAAAGTGATTAGAGGAGTGGTGCTTGTCATTCTTGGAGGAGGAGATATGTTTAGGACTGTGGATGGAGTGTGCACACAAGTCAGGGGGGGCAATGCCGAGTGCTGACGGCGGAATACGATATCATCAGTTAGCGTCCCTACCGAATTAGTAAAATGAGGGAGTTTCGTATACTCATGACTGTTTGGGAAAGAAGGGATTGCAATCAAACTATTTTAACATTACCTGTCCATCACAGCCTTCTTCTCGAACAACTCCAACTTCACCTTCACCTTTTTTGTTCTTTTTCAGATACTTCTCCACATCTCCAAACTCATCTTCGTTTGGCATTGGCTGAAGATGCCCCTAAATTCAAAGTCAACATGTCAGACAACTACTCCAACGACAGTACGGTCGACACGGATGACTCGAGGGGCAGAAGTCATGGAGAGAGCTGTACCGTGGCAGTAGCTTGTGCGACGTGTGCTATGACAGCCTCGAGCTTTTGCACGGATATCATCAGCATCATTGGAGACGGATGGCTGGAGTTTACCGTCTTTGTCGCAAATCTTTGACAGAAGGCATGTCACTGGCCAGATACTTGTCCGTCACTGGTCTACTATACGATAACTTGTCGCGATGAATACGTGGACAAGGAGAATGTGAACAACTTAGCATCTATCGCCAAGTGGTGCAGATACGGGCAGCTGCTGGTCGGCAGAGTCCGAGGATCGGAGTTAGAGGAGACGCTCATGCTTCCTGTCTGACACTTGACTAGATGTGTGATACAAATTCCAATCGATCTACAGATCCTTGCTCAACAGACGTATTGTTGTGAGAGATGGAGTTCATACCACCCTCCAACAGCCTTTAACAGAATTCCTGTCAATCGCAACGACCGTAATGCATACGTTGGACCAGAGAATGTCCAGGCGGCCGAAAGCAACTGCTAGCCATCTCCGGCGGCCAGAGTTCCGGATCGGCCCCCTGCACAGACGAGCACCGAACAGTCACAACATTATAACGTATAGACTGTCGAGTCTTGGCTTGGCCCGTGGTTGGGACCCAAGCACATGTCGAAGCTGAGAGATCGTCCTGATGCGAGAACTGCGGATTCGAAAGTGGGGTCCCTGGAGAGATGTGTGAATGTACTCACAGCCCTATTCTCCCTATCCGCCAACCAGAGAAGGTCAATTAGTCCATCTTTTCATGTGTTCGCGGTGGTTAACAGTAGGGCAGACCAGAAAGAGTTCTTATTTGGGACACATGCACAAGTCAGTTGTCGCAGGCTGCGCTGGTGCGACTGACAATTCACGCCATCGTACCGCGCGGGCTAGTGGAGTTGACCAGGAATGTTAAGAAAGTATGCCGGGCAGGTTTTGCCCACCGACGTCAGCGAGATACTTGGATCCGCCGCAGGCAACAAACCTGTCGTTATTAGCATATGTAAAGCCACTGAACTGGAACAGAAAGTCACTTAGATGAGAGTAGGCACCTCTACAGAGAGTGTGCCGATGCTTGAATGCTTTTTCCAACAGCTTGTACGGCATCCAAGCGGAATTTGAAAAGCTCGAGAAGCAGCGATTTGACGTGCGTGTGCCGATCAATGAGCAGGCACAGAAGGCCAGGGATAATGAGAAAGAGGATACGACACTTCACGTTGGTTCAATCTATGATGACCGCAATGGCGAACCATGGGTTTAGATGAAAACACTAACAATTATCATCATCATCGTTTCTTTTGGAAGAAGTCTATTCTTTAACGCAGGAGGCCTCGCGGGTGAATGACTCCACGGTCTCAATCTTCGTGACCTGCTCAGAACTCAGCTGCAACGCAAGTGGCATAATTGTTACAACAACCCAGGTAATTTACTTTTAGCGCCACCCATGTTTGTGATGGAGATTTCATTGATTCGATGCGTACATGGTATTGGCAGAGTGCTGGAAGGGAACAGGTTGCACGTCCCTAGCTTCACAATATTCTTGAGGCTTCCGAAGAGGGAGACATCTTACCGTACCTTGCGTAGGCGTATTGACTACTGAAGGCTGCCAACTTATTAGAGAAGATGAGGAAGGAAGTTCAAGCAGAGAGTGAGAGCGCAAGCGAGGGTGCGAAACGCAAGCATCGAGTCAGCGTATTCCTGCTGTATGTACAAGCGAAAAACAGACTCGCAGGGTAGTTTTCCTCGGAGAGTTCTGCACCATACGTGCAGAGTCGGTGGTTATGGTATTGAGCTTGCCAACCCATGTCTGGATTTGAAATGACGAATTAACGCTGGCTTTAATGAGCAATATCAGGCTTGTCAATCTCGGCCACGAAGGACTAATACGACCGGTGAGCCGGGCCGTAAAGTGTCATTGCTCTTGTGCGCTTTGTAACCCTCTCGCTCTGAACATGATAAATGCTGCTTCAAACCGCCTTAGTCAGTCTACGTCGCTTTGCCGCCTCCA
Organism: Colletotrichum gloeosporioides; assembly: GCF_011800055.1. Classification (NCBI taxonomy): domain Eukaryota; kingdom Fungi; phylum Ascomycota; class Sordariomycetes; order Glomerellales; family Glomerellaceae; genus Colletotrichum; species Colletotrichum gloeosporioides. Next base: position 353,214 of record NW_025544698.1, read on the forward strand.
GGGCCATTCTCAAACCATCGACCCGTTGACCTGCTCTACCCGAAATACCCACAGGAAAAACAGACATGCAAGAGTTTGGTTTCAAACCGCGGAAGGTTGAACGTATTCCTTGGTGATTGCACGAATTTGCACCAGAATCCTTCACTACCAGAGTCATCCAGCAGCCGAGAAGGTATGTACGTAGGCGGCAACCTGTGATTCAAAACCACGAAGACGTCATAAGGGAAAAGAAGGCTGGATGTGTTCGTACTGCATGGCCAGGCGACGAACGAGCCTCGCTATTTCCATGGAAATAAATGGATGATGAGGGGACCGCTGAATTGCTCAGAAAGGCTTCGCGGTTCTTCGACAACGGCACAAAGGACAGGTCCATTCATTTTAGCTTCTCTGAGCTTTAGTCGCTAGACCCAAAGCATGTCGGCCAATAGACCTGATTAGTACGAGTCACTGCAGTGTGAGTGATCGTTGCTGCTTTTGAAGATATGTCGGCGCAGAGGATATAAATCGGAGGCTTGGCTGGTTAGATGATGCGCTTCTTTTGAATTTAGCCGGCTATCGCTAACATCATCAGCATCCATAAGGCCACGCCTCTCGTCTGCTACCCACGACTTTTCCATTTATGCTTCTCCTTGGCTTCCAGTTGCGTTTCTTCAAGTAGGCTTCACCTCTTCACTTCGTCCATCATCGCACAAGGATCAAGCATCCAATGTCCTTTTTGGCATCGGTTTCAGGGTTCTTTCGAGAGCTTGTTTGGGGACCGTTGTCAGGTCTCGCAGACCGAAAACGAAGTGTGTGAATGTCTTGATGCCCAAGTCTTCTTTAGGCATTGGATCAGACGAGTCTGAGTGCCTGCAGCCGTGTGCACGAATATTTATCCACTCTTCATGTTCGTGGCGCAAAAGCAGTTCGTCCCATGCCATGTGTGGCCGATGCTGGCCAAACAATTCTTCAAGAAAGGTTGAAAAGGGTTGGTGTCGGTGGCTGCGGCTGTTGCGATGGTGTGGTTGGCGTTCAGTGGCGCGGTCAGAGGCCACATGCCGACTTCAGCGCTGGAATCGGCAGGTGCCGTNCGTTCAGTGGCGCGGTCAGAGGCCACATGCCGACTTCAGCGCTGGAATCGGCAGGGGCCGGTTCCAAGCAGAGTTTTCTCCATCTCAGGGTCTTTTTCCTCCAATTAAGGGTCCATCTCAGGGTCTTTTTCCTCCAATTAAGGGTCCATCTCAGGGTACAGAAGTGCGAATGCTCAGGAAGACAAATCACCTGCTACAACAGTGCGTCGATCCTACAGTCTTCTTTCCAGGAAAGCCCATCATCACCATGAACCCGGCCCTCTTAGACCTAGTTGTCTCGTCGCTCGCTGAGATATGATATGCACTCCTCGTTTCGGAGGTGAGTCTTACTACGTTTCTTTCTGTTCTTCCTTGTTTTCTCTTCACCTCTACACCCGTCTCGTTCCTAACAAGTCTAAGGGCGGGGCCCCAAGCCACACCCCAATCCTGCACCGCAGGTGCCAATCCTACGAAATCATGTCCGAGGAGGGCAGGCTCGACTACTCTTGTTAGACCCCCCCTGGAGCATCGCTTCAAGCTGTTCGAGCGACTTGGTGATGACGACGTGCATGGCCTTTCTAACGAATAGGAGTCATTCCACACACGCGATTTGTGCACAGAGCGGTTTGGCGATCTGCGCCAAGGTTGAAAAAGAGGTGCAGATCATCCTTCCCTTCCCGGATCAACTTGCCAGTCCCTGGACCGCATTGCAATCGATGTAAGCCCTCATTTCGTGGGCCTTGTAACCTTGGGGGAGCAGACTGGCCTGCATGTGTATGAAGGAAGATTCATTGGTAAGGAGTGTGTAGCGAGTGTGAAGACTGAAAAGAAGGTTAGAAGGGGAAAGGAAAAATGGTAAAAAGATAATAGGCTATCTTTGCAATTGCTTTCGTCCATGTTGAGCTCTTCGTACTTGGCGAACCTTGTGCTTTTGTCCCAGTCGATCCTAGATGAACTCAAAAGTTTCCTCACCAAAACATGGAGTTCGCGTGACTGTCAAACTTCCCCGCGACCGTTACGCCGGATGGCCGGCCGATCACACAGGATAGTCGCATTCCTACTAGTCTGTCTCGATTTGGAGACCCACGGCAATCGTACTTTTGAGTGGCCGTCAACAGCTTGCATTCGCATGGTCCAGACGTAACAATGTTTCAGCGGTGGCACAACACTACGCATGGAGTGTTGAATCTCTGGCCCCTGGGAAGCGTACTGTTGATGGTTTGGAAGACGCATGCTCCGGCATATGGCATGCACGCTGCGCAGATAGCCAAGTTCAGGTCTGAAGAAACGTCGACGACATGGACGGCTGTTGGAACAATTGGAAAACGTCCCGCCTTGGCGATAATATGTTCGCCTAACCCAAACACTCGTTCGCAAATGCTGCTAATTTGACCACAAGTTCACAATTTGCCATCTCGGCGGCCGCTTCCTTCGTCGCGTCTGCCCATCAGCGCTGGCGATGTTATTCGTCTTCGCCAACAGCAGCACGAATCGACTGCCAACTGATTGCTCACCCCCTGGTCACCAATTCCCGACGCATCGGTCCATGATATCAGCATCCATACTAAGTATGTCATAAATGAGCATGGTGTTGCCCGTCGCGTCGCGCATCCAGTCCCAACACGAGAATGGTTGATGCGCATACAGGGCCGATCGGGGACCAGTTGTTGTTCCTCCTTCTTCCCTTCTAACCTTCTATTCACAGTTTGCCGCCTGTAGGCGCACCTTTTTAGCTGCTATATGACTCTACAGGCGAAATACGTGAGGGCCAGGATGGCTCACCGAGAAACCTCTATAGCCACCACCAGTTGTTGTTCGAGCAAGTCCGGGTTCTCGAGCGGCGTAGTTGACGTCATTCATGCGGTTTCATGGCGAGCATGTAACCTGGAACCATCAGTCGACCGGCGTGATGGGGAGACCAGCGGAGATGGTCAGGTGGCATGGACGATTTACCACTCGGCGGGCAATCTCTGATCCCATTCCTCGGCAACAGATCAACTGCGCAGCGGCGGATGAACCTAATCGTTCCCTCCCAGCTTTCCTATTACTTTACATTGCAGCTGCAGGGCTTCTTCAGTAAGCACAGCGGCAATCTACATAGAGATTCTTTTCATACCGAACGAATGCAGAAAGCTTTCGACACAGCGGGCTAAGCATGACTGGTAAAACCGAAAACCACCTGCCAATTGAGGAGCAAGTCATCGACGCATCGCTGCTGAAATATTCTGGCACAGGCAGAAATGGGGAAGTAGCCGTCAAGCCTGCTCAAGATGGTCACTGTCAGTCTACTGTGTCAAGTGTGCGCGTACCGTATGCTGGCACATCGACGCCTGCGCAAAACCCTGCCTGGATCAACGGACCAAGTCAACTTGATCATTGACACTTCAGATTTCGGGTATTTGCCATGGAAATGCCGACAAAATAACTTCTCGAGGCACGCCGAGACCAAGCTCCAAGCTTCCAGGGCTGGCTTCGGTTGTGTACAGAGGACGGACAACCCCCTCGTACGAAATATGCCAGTCATATCGACATAGATGGGTGGTTTCCTTCCCCATTCCCCTCTCTCGCATGTACACGAGCCAATCTCCATGAATCATAGCATTCGGTGCAGAGCTCTGCACCGTTGGGAAATATAGACGATCCTCGTGGACTTGTCTCCGAAAGAATTCGAGTGCGCTAGCTTCCTTCTCCGGTGTAATATCAAATTTGACAGGCGCGGGCATCTTGTCATCCAACACGGAAGCGTCTTGGTATGAATACCGGAGAATGGAAGGGAGTGAGTTGACCATACGGATTGCTTCAAGGACCGAGGGCGGGTCATTCCTCATTCCTGGCGAGGGTGCACAGATAGTTGACGCGTAAATTCAAATAAGAACTACACCATCTTTGGTTCCTTGCCCTGATACAAGTTACTGGCTCCTTCTAAGACTTTGCGCTCCGTCATTGGACTCCGCTTTGTGGAAGGATGAACTACGCGATTGCGATGAATATATCCGCGATGAATATATCCGCGATGCGTCACCTCAGGACCGGGAGAACTGGTGATACCGATTCGCAACCTCCCCGAGGTTCCCCGATGCATGTGGGCAGTGGGAAACGGCATTCATCCAGAGACACTGGGAAGGATCAAGATTACCCACGTAGCTGTCACTGGGCATGAACCCTGGGCGCAGCTGGACTTGACGCCTCCATTGCCTGCGTCCCACAAGCCACCGCGCCTCGCCGACGCCAACGACACTCTTTATTGCCGACACCAATCACGTCAGCAACCAAGAGCGCGGCGATAGATAATCTACTGTACGAGCGCAATCAGCTGGCTGCTCGTCGTAGTGTTGGTGTGGTGTGCCTTGGCGTGCCTGGGCGGGGGTCTGCACGTTCAGGGTTTCTTCAAGACGTCTCTACCATAGGCTTCTTTGCTTGCCTGTTCCAGTCCGCATAGCGCCGCTGGAGCCGTATGTTCGCCTATAACCTCGAGTCCGTTAAGGAGCGCCGAGATAGGAGGCCTGAAGTCCGACCGAAGACTTTGGCTTTCTCCGACTTAGTGAAGAGAAAGCAAGGACAGAGCTCACTGACTGATGTCGACATACTGCCTGCAGATACTGCTAAACTGGGGGGCTGAGGGCAAGTGAATGCGCTGCACTGTTTAGCAAAAGGCAGTTGTTGGCAAGTCAGGAGCCTGGTAATCCGCCACTGGGCAGTGAGCTCTGCAAAAGCGTGTTGGCGATGCATATCTTATTCAGTATGTGGTTGGATGTGCCTGACTGACTGTGAAGTCTGGCGTAACACCCTGGGGGCGGCGCCAGGGGGAAGTCCCTTTGTGGTTCCCTTTGTGGTTTAGCGGGAGAAAAAGCGGCTCCCACGCACTGACTATGCGGGCCGTCCCGCCGGCCACAGGGTGTTTTTTTTCTCAGGCACCTTCTTAAAAGCTCTCACTGCGGTGTGCAGAAGGCGAGCATTGCATTGAGGCGAAGCAAGCGGAGCGGCATGCGGCTTTTGGAGTGGGCGCTTTTGGGAAGGAAGGCGGTGGGAGTCGTGCACCTTTGTGGCTGCACGAGCACCCGGACGGTTACGTGGGGCTGCACAGAAAACTCAGTGTCCCACACTGAAGTCGACAGGAATTAATGTGGGCCAATGTACCAACCGGGTGGCACATTGACCCACATAAACCAGAACACTCACTGTAGACAAGATCACGTGTCTACGCGCTGGGCTGGGACGCGTCGCGCCGTGTCTGACCGCCCCTGTTGCTCCAAGGCGTGATTGGTGAAAGGCTGCAGAACGTCTGATTGCGAAACACTCCCGCCATAAACACCAAAAACCACGATAACACCATGCATTCATATGTGCATACTGCCTCCATCAACGTTTGCCGCTGCATCGTCGTCCTGCATCCCTGCCCGCTTGGGCAAGTCTCCTCCAGTCAGCTCCGTCGGAGGAGCTTCACTTGCATGAATGGCTGTGTGCACTTGTGGCCGCTAGAGGAGGAATCTTGCTTCCCCTGCCTCTGACGCAGGACAGGTGGGTGTCCAACCTTGCTTTCATCTTCAATGCACGTCTCGTCATTGCATCTGCCCTGACTTATCATCTAAGTGGGATCGGCAGGAGGTGAAATCAGCAGGTGGTTGAGAACTTGCCCGGTTGAAAAAGTGAGAGGTCGGAGCTTTCTTCCCGTCGACCAAACACCCAGCCACAACAAAGAGAAGTGGGTAATCGTACCCCCTGGGATGTACAGCGACCCACATTAGTTCTTTGAGTGTGGCGCATGAAGCCACAAGGTAACTCGTGGCTCTTCGTCTTTGAATCACCCAAACCTTTTCCACGACGACCGTGGCGAAGGAGCCCACGATGTCTGTCGCGTCGCCCGCGTATTTGCCGAGTGGCACTCCATGGCGTCGACTTTAAGCATTATAACTATCCTCATTCCATCTTCCAGGAGGGCAGTCCAGACCACGTCAGAGAGCAGAATGTGCGAGACAGTGACCTCTGGCGAACGTTACACACGACGATGCCTGCAATCGAGCAGGGATATCACCTAGGCCACCCTTCCGCTACTGACCGATGTCAGCAAGCTGGATTTCTCGTATCCTTTTGTACTTGAATTACTGCAGAAATTTAACAAACTCTTGTTGAGACTTAGCCCAACGTCAAATATCCGCTTCCTTCGCCGACCCTCGCGATTTTGTCTCCGCCATCTTAGACGGCTTTTGCGGGAGAACCGATGACGACTCAGACGACCGCCCGACCGCAGTCTGGGGCCCCGCGGCCGCCATACCTGCTGAATTCGTACAAAGCCGAAGTTTTTTTCCAGTCAGGTATGCAGCGCCTTGTACACAGGGTAAAACTCCCAGCTTGACCTGATCCCGCTCATTGCGGAGCATTGATGGTGAAAAGTGTTGAAAGAAGGCGGGGCAGCATGGTCGCCCTGCCCAACTTAGCTTAAAGCAGTTCTCATTAAGATATATACATGTAAACAAGACTAGATTAGAAGCGTTTTCGGCAAGTTGCTGAGAACGATTTAATTTACCCAGTCGATACGATCTGTTTCCCGGTCGGTCTTGAAAACAGCCACCTCGTCGCCCTTTTGTATCCACGTAAGAGAAAGCCACGGTGCTCCTCGCATCTTCAGACACGGTCGCCATCTTCCAGTTTCAGTTGCCGTTCCCAAGCAGGTAGGCTTTGGGCACCTCGGGACTAGTCAGCTTGCGGTTCTCAGCCGGTGCCACCAGCGCCCCCACCCGGTTGTGGGGACCGAGCACTATATATGCCGGGTAATATGTGGGGCATCCGATCTCCTACCGGGCCGTACAGGCGGCGGCGGGGTGGGGCGTCGTCGTCCGGCTCGGCATGGGCCGTTCGGTGGCGGCGCTGGTGGTCAGCGCCAGGCCGGCGGCGGCGGCCGCCAGCAGTTCCTTACGTATGGGATCAACACCCCTGTTGTCGGCACCACGCGCCGTATGGCGGTGTCACTATGTCGATGCGCCCTGAAAGACAACGGCGGGACGGGACGGGCGGGCTGACTTCCTTTCGGGAACGTCATCCCAGCAGACGCTGGGATCATGATTGCAGGCGCTCCAGAGGGTCGGGAGGGATGCAAGCGGAAGCTCGCATGACGGTGGAACCAGCTAGACGACTCGCACTCTACAGGATCTCAAGCTCAGCCTCCACGATACCTACTCTGCCACCTTCAGCCGTCTTTTCTCCACAAACTTCAACGACCCCAAACAACTCATTTTCTACGACAGATCTCTGCATCTCTAGGTGCTGCTCGGTGGTAACAGGAGGTGCGATTAAACCAAATTTGGTGTACATCCAAAGCAGCCATACGCGCCAAACAAAAAAGCCAGTCCCTCGTCATTTGCCTTCAGCCTACATCCTCAACTTCGATTGACTTTAGTGCGGGTTCGTTTGCCTATTCCTCGTTGACAAGATCGACAAGGTAGAGGACTCCGAGAACACCATGGTTTTGACGTCGGCTTCGCTTTTCTCAACGTCTACAACAGCTGGCATCCTTCCGCAATGGCGCTGCGTGCCATATCCCGAATAGTAGCAGTTTGGTCAACCGAACGCTGCACACAAGGTATCTATTCGAGCATCAGACCGCCTGCTTTTGTATGGCACAAGATCTTCTGGCCATCTCCCTTCAGGAGCATTGAGCAGTGCTCCTCAACAATGTTCCCAGGTTGAGTGTCTCCCCGGACAACACTCCAACCTGCACACGTCGTCACTGGCCTTTTGATCCTTCATTAAAATCTATCATCGAATACTCGTCCTCCCCATTGAATAACGACACAGCATCTGCAACCATTGCCCCGAACGCCTCCATTTCAGATTAACATCCTCTTGTCAGATCATCCCAGGCGCTTTGAATGCCAACCTTGAGGCGGGACTTGATTTCCTCGTCGTCACTTAGGAACAATCATTACTATGCAGTCGCCTTAGAAATGCGACCGCGCGATTTGCATGCCCCAGGAATATGTCGCCATGAGGCCACTGCAATCATAAAACCAATGCCTGGGGACTCCAGGTAGTGCGAATTCTCGCGACCCTCGGGTTCGACTCACACGAATCCCTGTTCCAGGATCCTGAATAATACTCCCGCCCACCACGTCTTGGTCCTTTGGGGTGGATCTAAACAGTCTTCATCCTTGAACGCTACATCGCTTATTGCTGTCGTCACCATCATCTAGCTCTTCACGTATCCCAACTCGTCAAACGACATGCAGTCTCCCATCTATTTTCTGGTTGCTGGGTACAAGCAGAGGCTCCCTATATTGACGGTCCAAGTCTCTGCATTCCCAAAAGCTTCCCCGTGATAGTTACTAGCACGAACGTAACATTGTTGCTGTGCCCTGCACATCACGCCCCTCAATGTCGGCATTGAAGTATCTATAATGTCATCCACTAATTGATTCAAGCCCCTTGCCACGCCGCCGCCGCCGCCATCGCCATCTTTCTGTGCTACGCATAGAACATGCCATCAAATATCGCTGCTAGAAACGACAGACGGCCAAATTCAACATCAATGGGACCATCCAGCTCCTAACAAGACACGCTAACATGTTTGCTGCCGTGGCAGCTGTTGCATATATTGTATCACATATGGATGCTCGGGGCTGTCCAAGCTAATGTTCTCAGCGTTCCAGGTGACGAACCATGATCCTCCTGAATGGCCTCGAACAGAAATTGCTGCTCTCCATGAAGCCGAGACTCGTAGGCGACTTACAGCGCCAGTGAATCCCTCACTCTGTACTCAGACGTGCTGTTGGTTTTATGTTAGCAAGCGAAGGTCTGCGTGGAGGCTCGCTTGGTCAACTTCAAACACGTTGTGCCTGGAGAAAGCGCAATCCAAACCAGCTATGGAGGGGTATATTTGGAATCGGCATAGAGTATGACGCAGCGTAGTTGCTGCACGCCTCGTCCCACCACTTGCTATTAAGTTGGCAAACAAGAAAAGGTTATTATGAATCGAGCAAGAATATCAACATTCCTTGCGCCAAATACCTTGCTTGTCCTTTGACGGCTTCTGAAAATGGCCATAGAGGTTTCTCTAGCCCAGGCCATCCTGGCCCTCGAATATTTCCCCGTGAGAGTCACACAGCAGTCAACAAGGTGCGCCTCTAGGCGGCAAACTGCGAAGAAGAAAAGTTAGAAGGGAAGAAAGATTGCCGAACAGCTTGTTGACAGCTTTGAATTCGAGACCTCTCATGGTTGCCATGACTTGCAAAATCGTCCTTTCAGTGCCTTCAGGGCCGTATTCTGGGCCTCCAAATAGTTGACTCACTTTTTTCCACAATACCGTACCGCTGACTTGGCCTTCGGGCTCGCCGTCAGATCAGTCCACTTCGACGGACGTCTTCTTTGTAGCCATGCAGTGTATCATGAGAGCGGATGACACTTCTGCTTCATTTTGTAATCCGTTGAGCGAGCGTCGTTCTGGCTGAGTTGGCTGGGCGCCTCCAAGCTTGGAACATGGATACGACTCATGTAATTCTGGCGGCTTGGTCGTCTTCGATGAGGTGGCTTCTGTGGATGGAGTGTTGCATGTGAGATACACGACTCCCGCTTGATAGGCATAGACGAGTGCCCGTCTGTGATTTGATGGCCTAGGCAGGAAACCATAATCAGTTTTTACGACGGTACTTGTCAGCCAGTTGCTTTGATAAGTATGCGTTGATGATGACAGGGCGAGCCAAACGAGGTGTTATTCGCGGAGCCTAGGTGTACTTTACGTGGCGAGAGACCTGACACGGGCGGAGGTGACTTCTGGAATCTTACCGGGTTTACTGGGGAGATAAGGTAGTTATCGGTGAATTTGTCTGCAAGGCGGTTTCCCCAAACAAGCATCATTAGTTTTTGGACTTAGAACCGGGTTGAGTAGCTCCAGGGGCTCATGACTTTCACTTGCAGTCGCTCGGCTAGCAACCAATGCTTGTTGACTATATGAGGAGGCAGTCTGATTATCAGACTTGATAGGAATGCTGAGGCAACAGTTTGCCTTCGCTGGCAATCATCCAATTCATTAAAAGCTTAAGAGAAATGAGAATCCAATTGATACATTTGCGGCGCATGGAGATCGCACGTAGATGCAGAAACGTTTTCCGGTATTTGGCCAGATACGAAAATCCAGGACGCGTAGCGGTTGTTATCTCTCGAAACAGTGCTGGGAATATGATATCTCTGTCTTCACCGCATTGTCTCTTTATCCACCTGAGCCGTTTTGGACATCAATGCAGGCACAAGATTGTGCAATTTCCATTACTGTGCCAAGGTGAGTGTGATGGGAGCCCTATTATCAGAGCTTGCCGACTCTTATTGGAAAATGGCGTCTATATTGAGCCCAACCTGTAATTTTCGTTGTCTTACCTCGTGGAGAAAAGGGCTTGGAACTCGGTATAGCTCTTCATTGTTGTCTCAATTGACCTTGACCACCCCCCCCTTTCTCGAGACGACCAGCCGCCGTCGGCGAAAAAAGGGGGCTTAGCAAGCTGACTCGTGTCGGACGGCGCAGGCATCGTCTTGCCATGAACTAATCAAATGGCGACTTGGATGATAAGCGTGATGGTGCGCAAAAGCATTTCGGGGATGGTGTAGAAGAGTATATGCTTGAGCGTGGACACCGGGACAGCTGGGGGCGCCAGGTCTTCTGTGTTGAGACTGGTACTAGGCTCAATTATGAACGTCGCGCTCGAGGTGATGATCAAGACTATTTTCCAAGAAGGGTGCGCGCCTGAGATGGGGCTTCCAACTTTGGTGGTGCTGACGGCGTGGTCTTTTGGGGGCTGTGAAAATGCGTTCAAGGGTTGCTATGGGTTTGACGTCTGCAACACAAACCGTATACACCTTCGTGTTAGCTCTGCGATGGTTGGGACTGCATGGGGTAATGTAGGAGATGACGCGTTACTTCATGTAGATTCACAAGCCTTCGGGTTGCCGATCACAGAGTCCCCGTGATCACGGAGCCGGCAGTACACATGCTGCGATTGACGAACGACAGCGTTGATCGTTGATAAATTTGAGGCCGTAGTTTACCCTGCCCTCTGAGCGTAAATCAGTCATTAGAATGGGATGTGAATGACATGAGAAGATTGATTTGGGGATGTGGAATGCCCTGGACGTGATGGAAGCAGATGACGGAGCCGTGGTGACGGCCGTGAGCAACCGTGAAGGCCGAATAAGCCACCTATGAGATCTAGCAACTGTTGATGGAGGGAAAGTCACAAGCCTCAAGTCTCGCGGATCTCCATACGTTAGCAGCCTGGAGATGTTGATGGAAGACTGATGCTGCGAGCTGTGGCTAACCCATTTCCCATGCAGCAGCTTGTTGGTGCCAGAGACCGTGACTGGAAAGAACCCCTCGCAGAAGAAAGGACTTGCCCCTCAAGGGCATACTACCCTTGCAGCCTCGATCCCGACCTCCGATGGACCCTGCATCTCTTCTTCCAATCCTGCTTCTCTCCGCCCTGTTGAAGTGGCCAGGCAGCAAAACATCCTACCCCTGTCAAGTCAGCGGTGACGACTACTCGACACCTTTCCGTTTCCCAGCTTGTGCATCACGAAGTCGCCATTGTCCAGTGTTCTGGTCCTCAACGTGACCAATGATGCAGCGGATTCATTGTCTGGCAAAAAAAGCCGTTTCCCCATCGACATGCAGCGGATTGCTGTTCCGACCGGCCTACTTGCCTACAAAACGTATAACCGAGATTCCGACGGTCCAGGCTGTCCAGTATTGTCAATTGCAGCCTCAACTAAGGCTACTAAGGCACGAAGCATTCATTCATGGATTGCACACCATGTCGACCAGTTTCAGAAACATTTTCGACGCCCATTGCATTCCCGACCGCTGATTGTCGTTTGACAAGGTACCAAGGTTTTCTTCAAATTTCCTGTCGATTGTTCGCTGACACTCTGCGCACGGCCTAGATTCCTCTGGAAATCGTCTTGCGTCTCGTCGGTGCATCTCAACGCATCACTCGGGACACCCCTGTCTCAGCGATTCCGAAGTCTCCACAATACACCTCCTCTGCAACTCCTCTAATAGAACCCCGTCAACGATAATTTTCACTGAGTTCTCGTCAGAAGCCGCACGAAAGACTGCAGGACGGCTGCAGCTCTCCAGATGGCTGCGTACCCCAGGCAAGCTGAGCAAGGAAACAAGAGGGCATGGACTACGGGACTGGGCTGGAGGCGAATGCAAGCTTAAAGGAAGTGCTCTTGACGTTCCATTGACAAGGTACTCTCGGAGTGAGGGACATTCCAGCACGGCACAGCAGGGCCCCGGGAAACTGCACATGTCACCCTCCCGAGGTGTCACATTCCCTTTGCCATTATTATTCAGAACCCGATTTGATTCAATGCGATAGCTCAGGAAGTAAATCTCAGACGCACCCGCATTTATGAACCTGATCAAGGGTTATATTGCTGCACCACGGAACTAAATGACTGGTGCCTGGACCTCATGGACTTTGATATAGAGAGAGAATTTTGTATCTTAGATATCCAGTAGAACACAATCATCTCTCCAAGCAAGTCCTCGCCTTCTCGAGCGACCCTAAAGACAAACCTCTGCACAACGTCTTTGCTGCCAGCAGCTTTGCGTCTCAGGCCTATCCGGGGCCATTTTTAAAATCAAGTCGCGACAGACATGAGCACCATGACCTGAGATATGGCTTCCAATCATATAATAATGATGCGTTATGATCATGATAATTGGACTTGCCAGTGACCCACGGCCGCAGGACCGTCAGGGAACTCTGTGGGAGCTTTGAGGTCAGCATCATGCTGTGAATGAAATCCTACGCAGTAGCCAGAGCTTGGTTTTGTTTCTTGAACTTTGAGCAAAGTAGGCCCATGCTCCTCTGCCAGTCTGATGAGATGTGGGACCCATCACCAGCAAGTGCCCCAGGATTTACTCTGATGGATCGCAAATAGGAATTCCGAAGTCTTGCAAGAGGCAACGAGAAACGCATGATGGAATAACGTCCCAAGACGCAAGAAGGGCGATGCGAGGCTAGCTCTTCATCCCTATCTTGAGTTGCTGACTGGTTGTTCCGACTTCTGGCTTGTCAAATTTCAGAATCATCAGACATGTTCCATCTCATAAGAGTCACCTATTCTTATAATGCGGGAAGATCAAGTGTCTTTAGAGTTTCGGAAAGACCGTTTTCTCTGGAATTGAAAAGTCAATTGTCTTGACCTTTGACCTGGATATTTCCCTTTATTCTGTTGTATTGGGAACCGCCGGGCGAAGAGTGCTCGTCAAGGAGTTTGGCATACTGGAAAGCATGCAGGTTGCCCTTGAAACCAATACTTTGGGTTGTGGAAGCACTCTGCCGGCTTCTTCTGACCACGGTATGATATACACACGCGGCGTCAGCAGTCAAGTGCTTTCTTTCCCAATAACGGTCTTCTGCCATTACCATGTCAAATGTTATATAAGCCCTGGGGCCTGCCACTACTGGATGCAGCATCGGGGCGGACAGAATTATGGCCAAAGAGCGGCCCTGCTGTAGCAGAATTCCCTGGCTCCAGACTACTTTAGGAGAGATGAACGCGAAACCTGACGAAGAGCTTGAGTATCGGAGGGGGAGGCCCGAGAGGACCCTTGGAGAGAGCAATATCCGAACAGGGGAGAGATCTGAAAAGGCAATTCAAATAGATGTGCCTAGGCCAACACTGTGGGCTTCTGGTGTGGTGGACGGTACCAGCCTTGGAATGAAGGTGAAATTACTCATACCATAGCCGCTCGGTCGGAACCTGTGCCCACCCAGTCCGGGACCGATGTAGGGTGTTGGCATTTTGGAACGCCGGAAGCTGATGGCGCGAGGGCCGAATGGACTCGGGTTCACGGACTGAGAAAATTTGCCATCAGGCAGAGAAGTACCATGAATGTGAAAAAAGGATCTTCGTTCCCGAGATATTTGCCACTGCAGAACACTAGAAGAAGAGTCTGAAACCTATATTTTAGGTAAACTTGCTAGCCTTCCAGTCTCCTGGTTACGATGGAATTCGTCCACGTCTTCGATGCCTGACTCTTAACCGACAGGTCTTTGGGGCCCTATTGTCAGTCGACGGGCAAGCCAATATTGCCAGACTTTGCTTTCCCTTGCTTCCAGGCGGCTGTCTTGTAATTCCGTGTTCAATGATGACCGGATGTTGAGGCTGTGCGAGGAGAACGAACCCCAGAGCCTGAGTGCAAACTCAGAGATTATAATTAAGTCTCTCTAGAAACAATTAAAGCGGTTAATACACTTAAACACGTGATCAACATGAGGGCCGCCGTTTCGCGAAAATGATGGCAGCTGTGCAGGGAGAATGAGGCTCTCACATCTCTCATAGACGTCTCATCCGTCTAGATCTAGGTGACTCAAAATGTCAGCCGCCAGATGGGGCATGTGGCTGACGAGTTTTCGGCGCTTTCGCAACAGAAATGATATGGTCAATCGCCTCTGCACTCCTAAATGTGATTGTGACATGACTCCCTCTGCGTAGCCTTCATATAATTCATGAAAGCCAAAGTTCTGATGACAACTGGGCCGTATTGTAGCCCATTGACAATCTCTCAACACATTGTCCACTGAAACAACGGGGACCTCTCTGGAACAGCCTCTAACAGGACGATCCCTACTGCGCAGTCTTGTAGCATCGACTGACCAATCGGTGCAAAAGTGTGTTGGTACTTGACTCGTCAGTGAACTGAGTAGCCGGAGCATTCAGTGACCGATAGTTTTCATTGTACCTCATCTTGGCCGTGTGTAAGCGCTATGAATTTATCCCGCAGGTATCAGACGTAAACGCGATGACGGAATCCAATCTCTTTGCCTAAACCAGTTCTACTCTGCTTGGATTTGACGGTTTGAGAACACCTTTTACGAGTCTACAGGGTGCTGGCGTATTGGATGAACGGAGAGACTCCGGCTGATGACGTCCGGCCGGACAAAGCTGTTTATACAGAGTCTTGAGCATCAGCCTTGAGAACCAACATGCGCGCCGTTGACTCCGACTGAGGAGGTGACTTCCTCAACCAATAGACTGAATGAATACCCTCAATCCAGGATCATAGCAAAAACATACACAACCGGGAAATTACCGGTCGTTACCGACCCGACTACTACTCCAGCACTCCATGGTGTCATTTGGATGGAGCAGAGGCGACCTTTTCCATGATAGCTTCACTAACCTGAAGTGGTGGGCACCTTTCTTTGAAAAAGACGGGATGGAATATGACATGAATGAATACTCGCCGTTTCAGAAAGGTCAAGTTGCAGGGCTGCTATTTCCGTCTGGCTTTCTTCATACTTTCGTAGACAAGTTACCGCTTGCGAGCACAAATTGTTGGCTGCGGTGCGACTCTGAAGGGGGCTTCTACGAGGGCCAGCATGGAATGGGAGAGAAAGCTCTATGGCTAAGCTATGGGATATGTGACCACGGCTTGACAGCGATCAACAGTCATCAGAACGCCGCCCATATCGTGCTATTTGTTTCCGCCATTTGCAATCAAGGTCGTAAGTGAAAATAAAAAGGAAAGACAACAGTCGACTGTCACAGGATGTTGGGAGGGAAGATAGGTTGAGCCGGTCTAGCCATACTTCACAAATACTGAAGCTTCATGCCCTCGTCGTTGCTGCAGCATGCTTGGCTCGGTACAATCATCACGTTTTGTTTCGTCCCGGACTACGATTGAGGTTTCCCCGCCGGGACGCTTCCTTGGTCTTTCCTAGCTACCTTAAGGAACAGATCACTGCTTGTATGAGTTTCTCGTGGGCCCGATGACTGGATGTGTGACAGTAGCATTGACGCACACCTTGTGACCTCTGGCCGTTGCATGATCCATGCAGGCAGTCGCTCAATCACTCGCTTAAAGCGCAAGTAGACAACATGGAGCTTGTAAAGGACAATTTTCGTGGACTTCGTACGAGACGCTAACCAGAGACGCAGTGGACCAACCTTCCACACCTTTCCGTTCCAGTCACCATGAATTCATGACCTAGGTTTGTTTGCCCCGGCTGTGCCCAATAAATACCATTGCGAATGGTGTCATTGGTGTTATGGTAGTGAGCTTATCTGAAAGCTATCGGTAATGAATGCGTTTACTGTCTCTCAGGGCCCAGCGCGCAGTCGTTGATATCAGAAGGTTCTGACCACAGGTAACACCGTTACGGAAACTATGCCACGAGACTGAGCAAAGACATCCAAACATTTTGAGATTACCGTCTCTTTGACACATAAGTCAGAAATCATCACACGTTCAATACTCGTCTCAGAGGCGCCCTGAAGTCCTGCCCGACAACTTTAGGCAGTAAGGCGGCTAGTCTCATCTCGTTGTTGTCTGCGTATCCTTTCGTAGTGAACGTTGCGAGCTCCGGATGCTTTTCCGAATCGTTGCGTGGAGGTCGAGATCCCTACTTTTCGGTAACATGCTAGCTTGGAGACCCTGAATTTATTCCTGTTCCGTGAAGTCCCCCAGAAACTCAATCACCTAATTCCCTTCCACGCCTAACTTTGAGGCCAGAAGATTTCCGACACATCGAGAATTCAATCGAACTGCTCCCTTTTCCTCCTCCAGATGGGTCAGTTCCTGTCCTTCTTGGAACGCGGTGTACTCCACAGTTGTTGCAACGGTGGTAGAGCTCTCAGCGCCATGTTTCTGTACAGACTCGGTTGTCTCTCACTCGTTCTTGTCAAAGTACGAGCCTGCGCTCGCGTCCAAAGAAATTGAGATCATGTTCAGGCAACCATCAGCAGAGAACTGTGAATCCGATGCCAAAATTACTCTGCTGTGCGACAAAAACCGACACTATTTGATAGGCATCTTCAGTTCCATATCCCGAAGTCTTGCAGCAAGCTTTTCGCACCAGGCAAGACCATAGTTCTGGTCCTGGTCGGTACTCCGAGAAACGCCACAAATCAGCTTGCATGAAATAACGCGGAGGGACCAGATATCGATAGCTGGCGTATCCGCTCCCCGACTGAAGCTGCGCCAGGAGTCAGGACGTGGAAAAGACCTCTGGCGCAAAACATATCCAAGTTCTACAAATAGTCATCACATAAGTGGTGTCATTTGATATGCCAAAACTCAGGTTATCGCAGGTGGCGCCAGGCTGTCAGTGTCGTACCAGAACATTCGCCGGTGTAACATCCGATGTGTAACGCGCTGTTCTCTCCAAGAAGATATGCTAAAGCTAGTGGATATGGACGAGTGATTGGCAAGGCTTCATCGCAGAATTTCCCCCAAGGTTATTCAACAAACTGAGGTGCACCTACTCAAAGTGTGGTTGTGGGTGTGGCGTGAATACGATTCCAGGGGTCTCACAATACGAACCTGCACAAGCTGTCAGAATAGAGGACGTGTAAGGAACGAAGGTACTGACATGTGAACACTGGCCCATGATACGAGCCTCCCGATGCCGGACCTTTCCATCATAATCGCAGTATTCAATGGCTTCAGCCGTAGGAGACTTCAAGACATGCTCGTCCTCAGAAGCCACACCCCGTAAATGAGCCACGGTACTTTAAATACCTTCGCTAAGCTTTTTCCTTCACAAGATCTCTCAAGTATGCGGCGTGTGGTTTCCTGTAATAAGTTGAGCTTCCGGGTAAATTATGCCGAGGTCGCTGAGAAGTCCCTTGGCCGTTACTGTGCCTTCTTTGAGCATCTCAACAGCATCGATGGAATCTGGACGCGCTATGTCGTGGAATGGGGTGGCGATCTGCAGAGACACGATGCCGGGTATTGTAACGATGATTCTTCTCATCCGCTGAGGAATTTGATGACCCGCAGTGGTCCGCTGAAAGTGCCTTTGCGCGCCCTCTCCGTCTCCATCGTAGGTGACCTCGGTTCCTACCAGAGATTTCAGGTCTTTCATGACGAGGCGGTAATCTTGGCCAAACGCGAGGCTGACGTGGTGAATCACAATTCTAGCTATTACTGAAGATAAGTCCTTTGTCCGTTTGTGGAATATCACCAAACGTGATTCATAGGTACGGCGTGTAGTCGAGGACTGAAGGCTGAGGCGCCTTGGTCATCTGGTGGCTTGGTCGTCTGCCGCTCGCCACGACCGTGTTTCAGTTCAAAGGCCTGGAGCCCCGGAGAGCGGTATTTCTTTCTTCTGCTCAAAGGCTCTTGTTGCGTTCCATCATTCGCCGTCGTACAGCAAGAAATGAGTAAATATATCCGTGTACTTTATGGCCAATGGATGCTAGACAGAAATCCCCCGGCTGCACTCCTAGAATACAACAGCAAAGAAAGGAGCGAAGCATATGAATGTTTGAATCAGTTCGAAGCCAGAGGTGGGATGGTTCGACAAGGGTCAAAATGATAACAGGGGCCGCGAGGACGAAGATGCCAGATTTTCAGCTTGCGTAGATAGAATGGCAAAAGGAAGTATTGCGACACGCTACTGGAAGTATGTCAAAAGCGAAGCTGCTGGCCGATATCGAGGATGGACCATGTCTTTTGAAGTTTGAATGGGACACGCAGTTAGCATTGCCTCAAAGTCAAAAACATATTTATGGGCGACAAATTGCCATGTCTGACACGAGATTGGCATCGGTGCCTTCACAGCGTCGTGGTCAGGTTTGTTGGATCGAAAGTTGAGGACCACCTTGGACAGTGGGCATTTGGGCAGTGGGCAGGAACCTGGGTCAGGGCAATGATGACTCAGCGGGCAACGGGCAACGGGCAACGGGCAACGGGCAACGGGCAACGGGCAACGGGAGATGGGCAACGGGCAGTCGTGGACGAAATCTTTTTTCCCCCCCTTTTTCCCTTTCGAGAAAAGAACTGGTGACTAAGTATCGCGCCCAAGGCCTGCTCAGTACTTCTTCCGCTGTGCCACCACAAAACGATAGTTATCCCCCAAGTTGTCTTCGACTGACGCTTCCACCTGAGCGCTTTGTTCTATCCCATCTTTCTCGTAACTGAACACGGTCGGTCCCAGGCCCATGTCGCTTTCTTTTAGGTGGCGCTCGGCTGCTGTGGGTTTCCTCGCGGTGTCTCTGTTCTTTCTTGAGCGCGGCCACAAGGTGATGTATTGTCGGAAAGGTGGGAGTGGGCAATGACGACGACCGACTCGGCGGCGTTGGCTACGGTCCGCAGCGTAACCCCGATCGCATTCTGGGGAAAGCGGTCGGTGGAGGGTCCAAGGAAGGCCATTGTCCGACAAAGCTGGAGCCAAATCTCGAGAATCGCATCATCGTTCGCGTTGGTAGCAGAATTGAGGAGGGCCTTCAGCTCGGGCAAAAGGCTGCGGATGTCGGTCACTGGGTCTGCCGGAAGCGCAGTAGGGAGCAAAGCCAGCGAGTTCGGCGCGGCTGGTCCTGGAGCTGGTACGAGAGGAGTACAGAAGGTCAGTGTCGCCTGCGTCTCGCTCAATTGTGGTGTTGGGGAGGGCTTGCCTACCTGAGTTCATCGTGCCGGCGTCCAGTCGATAAAGCTCCTTGGTTCGGTCTGGTGGTTGATTGTTGATGAGTTGCCACCGAACAGCGAATGAAGTCTCCAGAGGGTGCGTCCCAAGATCGCCGGTAGGTGTCGAGGTCAATTGCCCAGAGATGAGCGACGGCCGAAATTGTCGAGGTTGATGTGGGAGAAAGGTGTGTCCGCAGACGGCAAAATGTGAAAAAAAGGTTGGAAGGGAAGAAGGAAGAAAAGGGATGGAAGTGGGAAGGCGAGACAGATGTTAGAAGGTCCGCAGGGTGTGGTGACATGAGGGAAGCTACCTGCCTTGTGCAATTCAGGGAGTGTCATCGTGACAGGTGACATGGAGATGGAAGAAGTCTGTCCTGCCTCCTTGGGTGAAAGGAAGGTGTTGGTTGACGTACTTTAGTGGCCAGGGACAGAAACAGCAAGTGGGGACTGCGGACGTCCAATGGAAACACTGAACGGAACGAGACCGGAGCCACGACCGGATCAAGTGGGTCCTGGCCGGCGATGACCCCTCCCGTTCCGACTGCACCTTACTTCACCTTTCCTGAGGTACCTCAAGGCAGGTTCACGTCCTTTACTCCCCATTGCACCTTGCCTGACATCACTGCGGCACCGTCGCAATCATTCTGGCGCCTACTCTTGCGAGGTAAGCAAGGTAAGGTAGCTACTAACCAAGGGGTCTTAAACTCGTCCAGCACATGGCCCCAAGTAAAATCTACCCAGTAACTACCTGCCTACCACGCTTTATCGACTTCACTCACATCGTTTCCTTCTTCAATAATAGTGGAGGATCTCGAACCTGCACGCCCGAGCAACTGACATATTGATGCTGCGGCAATACTGCTCGGCACAGCAATAGCCATCCTACCTCAATTGATTGCAAATCACTGCGCCCGTTGCTGTGGTGCTATGTTTTGTTTTGCCTGATGCTCTGAACTGTGACTATCGTGACGCCGGACCCTGCCCTTGACATCGCCATCGCATTCGCTCTGCCGTCGCTCGTTTTGGCTTTTTGGCTTTTTTGGTTGTTTGACTACTCGACTTTCGTTTCTCGCATCCTCCAGACCCTCTCTAGCCATGGCTCTCACTACGCGACGCAAGATTGAGGCTAACGCCGATGTGTCCTACTATCTGACCCAGATTCGAATGGCCCATGATATCCACGCAGCGCAACAGATCGGACCGGATGGCATTCCCGGGCTATGGACGACGCTTCACAGGAACCACTATGCCCATGCCTGGCGGATACATGTCGCGCAGTCTCAGCAACCGGGATGGCTTCCCCCTACAGCGACTTCAACTGACGATCCTCGCGATTTCGTCGCATTCCTCCGAGCCCAGCTCCGACATGATGAGCTAGCCTTTGCGCTGTTTGTGGTTTTCCAGGCCCAGAGGACTAGGATGCGGGATAATGTCGGCGTTGAAGTTAAAAGACGTTATAATGCTCTGAAAGGCAACGTGGGATCTTTTACTGAAGACGACCTTATGTTCGAGCTCGGCCTTCAAGTCCTGACCAGCACCCCATCCCTGCGTCTGCTCAACAGCCTCCTCAACCCGCGCAACGACGCCTCCATCCGCATCCAGCCCGCAGTTCTCTTCCAAGCCATTCGACAAGAGATGCTGCAACGCCATCAGGACGCAACGACTCCGCCATCACCAATCCCTGCCGACGTCACTAAAGCCGCTGATCGTAAGTACCTAATCCTACATCTACTCGCAATATTACCTGTGTCATAGCGCAATACACCTCCAATGCGCTATTTTCTTAATAGCTCTGAATTGATTTCAAGACACTATACTAATCAGTTAATTACTATTGTAGGACTCCGCCCTCAACGTCTTTCGAGCTCCAACACGCCCACACCAGCACCGCCAGCCGGCCTCGCCCCTCACATCCCCCAAGTCCAAGCCCAAGCCGCTCAGGCCCCCGAAGTCCAACTGGGAACCGACGGCGAGCTGCAAGACCAAGCCGAGCCCAAGCTGGAAACCGACCCCGAGCCGCAAGTCGAAGCCCAAGTCCAAGTCCCAGTCCCAGCCCAAGCCCCTGAAGACGGCCCCGGCGAAGAAGGAGAGGAGCAGCAAGAACTGGGATGGCTCCCTCCCCCGTCCTCCCCCGACGACAGCTCCCTCCACCACCAGCGAGGCCGCAAGAGGCAGACCTCCCCCAACCCCCTGCCGGCATCCAAGCGCCTCCGCCATGACCAAGCCGAGGAGGACGAGGAGGAGACCCCCGAGACTGGCCGCGACGCCCCGGAGGCTGCACCAAGCTTGTCTCTCGGCGACGAGCTCGACATCCCATCTCCTCGGCAGGATGCCCCCAGGCCCTCCATCCCCAATTTCACGCCCCTGGCGGACACCCCCCCTCCCCAGACCCCCTCAAGACGCCAACCAGCCCAGCCGAATGCGTCGAGCTCCCCCACAGACTTCCAGACTCCGCCGCAGGCCCCCCTGGCCATTCCATCTGAGGCCCGCCCGGTGTTGAGCAACGAGCTTGAACGATGGTGTGAGATCGTCCGCCTGGCTGAGGATATGCCGGCACCACAGGGATCCAGACTATGGGTTGAGAGTGTCCGCACCGCCGTCCAAGCCCTCCGGACAGTCGGCATCTGGGCTGATGAGATGCTGGATGAGGAAGCTTTGCGCGACGATACCCTCTAATCCGACTATCACTACCTACACCACTTCGGTTTCGCCTGGGACGCTTTACACCCTATTTAAATTCTCTTCACCCGTCCCATTATTTTATATTTTGGTGACGGCCTCTGCGCCGATTCAATCACAGAGAAGAAGAAGAAGAAGAATAAAGTAATACAGATGAGGGCGAAGGAAAGGATCAACTACTCCCTAATACAGTATCAACGATCTTCCCTCCCTCACTATCACGTTTGTTTCATTTCTGTTGCTTTGTTCCATGCTATGATTACTGATAGCTGACATATTATCCAGTCGCAGCATTCTTATGCAATCTCATCCCCGGACATCGTCATCGCAGTGTCCCGGCCACAGATTGCCACTCATCTATTCCAGCTTCCATCAAAACATGACTTGGTACTTGCTGCGATGAATCGGCCGGAATCCTGTTTCCACCAGACGCAGTCTGGGCTCACTGCCGAGCAGATGCAATTCATCATGGCCAATAATAGTATTTGAGTCCGAGATGAGCAATCCGCCTCAAATCCTCCCTGGCAGTAGCTAGGATGGACTGTTCATGTGCTAACAAATGGCTAGGGACAATCACTGTGAACGCCACGGGCTGAGTATGTGCACACAGCTAAAAGGTGAAATTTAGGATTAGGCATATACTCTGTGGCCATTTCAGGCTGTCTTTGATGGCATACTACATTATTTCAGGCTGATCTACCACCTTGTCTAAAGCGACCAGTAGTTTATTTGACATGATAACATCTATGTGCATGGATACAGTTTTCTATTCCGCGACCTCCATGCAGAGACAAACCTTTCCAGCCGTCTCCGTGGCGAATAGACTTGTACATCTGAATTCTCAGGGCGTCTGTCAGCAGAATAGGAGCGAGAGGGTGCCTAGCATTGCGAATCTCAAATTCTCTTCTCACCTCCAAGTTTGACCAGTGTCCAGAAGTGGTCAACCCCAACCTGCTGGCACCCAAAGAGCTGTCCAAGTCAACGTGCTCTGGGGTAGCGCAGTGGTTCCACGTAAGGGTCCGATTCATTGCTATTCAGCTCTTACAGTTCCGGAGTGTTCCTTGTCCTATCCGCATGGGTATGTCAACAACTTCAAGATAACGACCACAAGGCTGGTTGTTAGCAGATATCGACTAAAAAACGCCTCGAAAGACGCGCTATCTGTTGTTGAAATAGAACGACCGTTAGTCGTCTGAATAGAGGAGCTTCAAACTGCCCAGCACCAGCAAAGTGGGCATACTTTTCAAGATGGGCAGCACCTTGCGGGTAATACGAGTATGGCGCACGTTTGCAGTGGAAAAAGACTGACTCTGACTCGGAATGGTCCATCCGAAGCATTACCCTCACAAGTCGGTTGGATTTCTCCAAAAGAGCTTCCAGCCATATCAAATCCGGTTCTTATGCATGCGTTTGGCCTCTCTCGACATCCGAGCACCTACATCGGAATAATAAAGCATGTTGATGCGCTGCAGACTATTCGGATAGGCCTCCCTCAGCATATCTGTGTACAGCGTGTTTCCGTGATGAACTTCTGTATTTTCTTGTTATACTGAGACAGATGACTTTTACCGGCAGTACCTTCATGGCCTTTCAAGCTTTCTCGAGGCTTTCAGCGGGCATCTCTGAAGCAGCAGCTGTATAGGCATATACGGGGAGAAGGAAGCGCATCCTTCCAAGGCGCTGGACTGATGGAGGTGCATATATTTTTGCTGGCCCGCCGAGAAGGTTCCTAATAGGTAGTGTCGTAGAAGGCCAGAGGATTATGGCCAAGGGGGGATAAACAATGCAGATGTATTTTGCTGCAGGCCGTCCGTCTTGATATGTCGGGAAACTCCCAGCGGACTCACGTTGCAGAGGTAGATAGCGCACACAACCAGGCACGTTTGCGTACTTACAGAGGCAATAAGAAAACGGCTCCTGGAGCGATGTGAGCAACAACTTGCCAGGCTCAGGCATGTGCTAGTTTCTCAACTCGTCCCTCTCCCGCAGCATCCTCGCCCCATGCACACCAGAACACCAGCGACCCAGCCCAAGGTCTATCAAGTTCAAAGTCTCCCATCAAGGATTGCCCCAGAGACACAGTACTCAGCCAAAGGCGAGCTGCGATATCGGCCCTTGCGGTCATCTACAAGCATGGCTCGCACGTCTCGGTTCCAGATTCATGTAACCCACGCAAAGTATGCAGCTCGCACGTGCACCTGAAGTGCCTGCCGTCTAACGGCAACCGCAGTAGCTCTCGGCATATTCAGCATTGAAAAGGCCACGCTGCAATCTTTCCGGGTGGTTCTGTGCCTGCACGCGGCCATGATGCTCGCCATGGAAATGGATGATGCCTTGACAAGCGACTGAATATTGAAAGCCATGCGGATTGCGTTCGGAAAAGGCGGTGCTCGGATGGGTCCGCAGTCGGGCAGCGCTCTGCTGCTTCCTGTTCTAGCCTCTGGCTTTCCACTGATTGGCTGGATTCACGGTGTGGGGAGGGTTCGGTCCACTTTTGTGGCTCCAGCCAATGGAAGCCACCTCAGGTGACAGACATTTCCAGCACTCACTCTGGAAGCAAGAGGAGGCACCTCCAGGTCTTGTTCTTTCCTGTAGATGACACTACCCAAGGCAAGGCAGGTGGGGTGATTCGTGATGACGTGGAATCGCCCAAAATCTGGGTCGATTCAGAGGCAGGGCAACCGAAACTTCCATCTCGCATCCTTCCAACCGCCACGACCCTTATCCTCGCAGCACCTCGCGCATCGCCGGTGTCTCTTTGGTAACCCCGCCGTCTTCCTTATCATGTTCTCTCGTTGATCTACCTTGGTAATATGCCGTTGCTTGACACACTCGAGGCCTTGAACGGTCTAATCAACCCTGCTGCAAACGGCACTATCGCCTCCCTGTGGCGCCGGCTTGAAGTCGACTTTCTCGCTAAACGCGACCAAGTCATTAACGCCCAAAAGACCAACAAGACCAAAACACCCACTTTTGGCTTTCAAAACTGGGCTTTGACCCACGTCCACCCCAAGGTCTTGGTCTGGGCCACCGACGATTGTTACATTGACGGCAACGCATCCCTATCAGACGACATTCTCAGACGCTGGAAGTCCACCCTGGCCCATCTGAGCACCTCACTTGGCGTGATTGCCTTTTTGTTCGGCATCACTATTGTCGGTTCTCGCACCTGCTGTGACGCTCTGCGCAGCCTCTGTCGTGCGATTCCAAGACTCACGTTAAACGACATCTTCGCTCGATTTGTTGATCGGCTACAGAACGAGAAGAGAGCCCACGGACGAACACCAGAATTCCTTTTTAAACAAGTCATACAGGCCTGTACGCATCTCCATCTCCGCATGCTCCTTCTCAGCCATTAACCTGCTCCTGATACTCCAGATTCGTTGAACGACTCAGAGCTGCCCAATCACGCGCAGACTCGCAGACACGTACGAGAGTCCTCGACTATTCGACCACGACCAATGGCGGCCCCACACAAGGCTGATAGGGGTGACGATACTCAGGGGGAAGGTGTTGAAGTTTCTGAGAATGCTACGAGACCGCACCAACGCACCTCGGAATCCCCAGAACGGGCGCGTGGAGAGTACCAGCAAGATGCCGAAGCCGAAGACGCGAGTCGCACCGACCACGAAGACGTACAATCAGACATGGGCTACGTGTCTTCTAATGCTGATACTGGCTACGAAGTACGACCCTTTTCTCCGCTGCGCAATGCTCTGGTAGGCTCGACGGTTCACGGGTACGATTCTGAAGTTGCATCAGGACACGATGATGCGTCACCAAGCCACGACGATGGAAACTTCTACTTTGCAAATCAGGACTTAAGCGAAGACGACGACATTGGGCATATCGCAAATGCCTCGGAGGAGTCCACTAATGTCTCCGATAGCCGCCTGATACCACTGCATTCGAACAGGACAGACCAAACCGAAATACTGTCACCCCAAGGACCGCCCAAGCTACCAACAATCAAAGAGGAGTCTCCATCACACTACGAGATGGCAAGAAATGTACTCGTCACCCGGGGTGGTTTTCCTGAGAGAAAAAGATCCCTCAGCATGACAGAATTCCTGGAGGCATCTAACAGCAAAGACATCCCCACACCGCCGCCAAAACGACTACAGTGCACAGTGCTTCAAGGTCCCAAGCCCACGCCCTTCACCGAGAGGCCTCCAACAATGATTGTTACGGTCAACGAGATCCTAAGCAGCATGGGTCGTCTGAAACCTGGGCATTTTCTAAACGACTTTATCATCAACGCGATGGCACATCGCCTGGAGTCAGAGGAGGTAGGCATTGTTGACAGTCTCACGATCGCCAGCAAAACCCGCACACCCAGGTTCAGAGCGAAAATTCAAAACACAATGTCCCGAAACCGGGTCTTGATTTTTGTCAATCATGAGCTTCACTGGCTGCTTTATATGTGGACAGGCGCTGGTGGGCTTCTTCAAGAGTACAACTCGATGCCCGACCCTGAAGGGAAGTTTGCCAGCTGCTGTGCGACAGTAACCGACTTTGTGAGATGGGCGTATGGCAACCCGGCCATGGCCGTAAACCTAGAAATGCCTGCGGTATGTCATACCTTAGTTGGAGCCTCAAACTTTCATGTCGGATTGCTGACTACAGTTCCCACAGTGTGCCGAGCAACAAAACGGGTGGGATTATGGGGTCTACGCCATACGGTTTGCTGAGTGCCTTGCCACCGGGCAAGCCGTTCCGGATGCCATCGATGGGATGCTGGAAAGGAAATGTCTCATGAATGCCTTACTGGCCACATGGGCTGGCACGCTGCATTCTGAGGAGATTTCTGCCATCAGATGCCCTCTTACGGCGACTCCCGCCGACAAACTCCGGCAATTCAAGAACTACTACCGGCGGAAGCGCAGCTTTCACCAGCTTCTCTGCGCCAGCAGCTCTGAGTATGCCACGTCTCCTACATTTACCACAGACTTGCGTCGAATGGCTGCGTCTGAAGATGACGCCATCCAAAAGTCGGCCTTGGCTAGTTTGATCGACTCTGTCCACATGGTCCACCTGACGTCTCTCAAATCAGCACTGAGTGCTGCAACTGAGGCCACCACACTTCTCGAGACCAGTCGGCAATGGAATACCGTAAAGAATAAAATGGACGATCTCTTTGCCTCCCTCGCAGACCTGGTTCCCGCAGGCGACTTAGCTGCGTTGCCGGCGCCGGACCAGAGCCGATATAGGAACATTGAGATTATCAAGAACGCTGGCCAGAACCTTGAAGATAATTGGAACCAATGTCGAGGAAGCGGGCAGTGCGTAGAAGAGGCTCGGGAGCAGGCGCGAACCCACTTCATCTTCGCAAGAGTGCAGCTATTCATTCTCCAATACGCAGTCAGGAAGTTCAGGGGGCACAAGACGGGCAATGCCTGAAGACAGCATGGTGATATATGGAACGATATACATATAGTGTGGGTCAAAATCCTATGCTGAAGGTCTGAATAGCCTAACAGCAGCAATGTATCGGGCGCATTCGGTCTTTGTATTGCTAGCCTGAGAGATACTTTTGGGAGACGTCTAGCAGAGGCATTCGATTAATTGGAGCGCGCAAAGTCGCCAAGGTGGAATACCATGTAGATCAAGAAGCTGAATATGACGTCTCCAAGCATTCAACCCAGATGTGGTCATTCGTTGTGGCGAGACGCTCCGGCGTGGCAAATATGGAGTGGCATCGCAGCGGGGGGGGATCTTGGAACCGAGGCGTGACACACGAGGCCGAGGGCCCTTGTGAAGATGCCCGGGCGCGCCATGTTTTCGGACGCGATGGCGCCAAGATCAACCACAATCGGAAGCAGACAGTCACCAGCACCCAGGTCCCGCGCCACCAAGACCGCGGCGGAGCCATTGAAACTTTGGGGAGCCGCAAGGCTGGGGAAGATGCGCGCGAGATTGGATCGTGCACAATGTCGCATACATGATCCCACAGAATCGTCTTCCTTGTCCCCATTGCTGTGCTGGGATATTATCTTCACGTGGACAAGCAGCAAGAGCGATTGGATCATGTTCTTTCGTCGTTGGTAAGGGTTTAGGTGCCATGCAAGAGTCAGGACCAGGAGACATACTCTCGCCACTTTTTGTGTTAAAAGACCCAAACACATTATTGATCCTCTCGGATCGATCCTTTCCGCACTTTCAAAGGTGAAATGACTCAAGAACCCATCCAAAACCCTCCGAGCAGCTGGAATCTTTTCTCGTCTCATGAAAAAATGAAGACATAGAAACCATTGCGACTTGTGGACAGGAGGTTTTGCGCTCCAACAAGCGGGCGAGGAAGGGCTGGGATGATATGATACCACAGGCATCTCTCCGCTCCCAAGAGCGCTAACTATTTCAATACACCATGCACGCCCTTCAGGATGGAGAGACCAATCCCAACATCAGTTTCTGCGTTTTCCCCGCGCGGGACGAAGCTCCCCTCAAGCTCTTCGTCTATTTATCTTTGCGCTCTCCTTGCATCTAATAGGTTTATCTCAACCGGAAGCTTACTTCAATGGAATTCCCTCGTGCTCAACACACCCGAACGCGAGGTTCATGTTCTGGAATCACTGGGCGGCGGCGCTCTTCGGCAGGTTGTGGGTGGTGACTGGACGTTGACGACAGCGCGCTTGCCGCTCAAGTGGACTGAGAACCTGCCAGTCTCGACACTGTGTTTACCGGCAATCTTCTTGACAAAGGGGCTTCCGCCGAAGACCTTGACGAGCCTCTCATTGTTGTAGCGGTCGTAGTAGGGCTGGTGAACGTCGCGCGAGGATATGGCGGAGGTTAGGGGCAGAGTTATGGTGTGGCGAATGCCGGCGAACCAGACGGCGACGTGGGGGACGAAGGCGACATTAGTACGGAGCTAGGCTGAGATTTCGCGCTCATGGATGGGGTCTGTGAGCGAATAGGGAATTGTCCGTCGAGTTGGCGACGTCGTTCTTTGGCGATAACTTGTTTCCCGAGTCTGAGTAGCCCAATACGCCTAACACCGTCGGATGTACGGGCTGTGGGCCTAGATGTGACACCAAAGACGCGATTACGAGCTGGACGGCGGTCGCATGGCAGCCGGGATCGTTGGTGCCGGTGGGGCTGGTGATGTTGCTGCGTTGGACGAGTTCGGGCGGGCCATGTGTTCTCGGGATTGAAGCCATCGTCGGTTGAGACGTCGATAATGACGTCCTCTTCATTGGTAGACTCATCACTCATCGACAGGCGTCGGTGTAGGGTTGAAAGCTCCGTTTGGCAGCGCCATAACCCAGCAGTCGATGTCCCTTCCCTCAGCTATTTTGCAGGTTTCGTCACGATCAAGGCTCTCATAGATGATCTCCTTCTTATATCTAGCTAGCTTCTTGCTAGGTAAGCAGTTCATGCGAAGACGCATGGCATAGGCCTATGTTGGAAATGGCAGCTCAGCAGGTTGATCAAGGCCTGGCCGTTACAGCCACGTACACCAATCAAAGCCACCTCGGCGGATACTCCTTCTCATGGGCGCATGTCTGCTCGAAAACTCTCAGATGCGCACGCTTCCTGGGGAAGGTGATCGTGGTCAATGAGCTGGTCTGTTGCAATTGAGGCTGTCTCTTACTGGCCAGGATCGGATTGCCCTCCAGCAGTCGCTTTTTGGTGCAACTGCAACTTCAAATTGGTCTCGCCGAACATCTATCGGCCGTGTTGGACAAATTCAGGCATGAACTAGCGGAACTCCTCCGGGCTTTCAATGCTGTACCGGAACGACACCTCGCCTTTGCGGGTAATAGAGCGGTCGGCCTTCTCACAGAACCAGGTGAGGTTGTCATCTTCTTCCCTCGCCATCCGCGAGAGCTTCAGGAGGTCGCACTTCAAATTCTGTTGTTCGCATAATTAAAAGCCACGCGGAGCGACTCAAAGTGGCTAGATAACCTAAGGATGTCTTCCTGTCGTTTGGGAACAGGACTATGGCGAGGGCTTCCAGGTTCTCATCGTATTACGCCCCGTATGGCCGGGAGTCCGGGATCTTGAGGTAGCGATCGAACACAGTGGCTGAGATGAGGCCCTCTCGCCTCTCGATTCCGCACGAGCGTCTGCAGGCAGAGACGACGCTTGCAAAAGCTTTTTGCCTCGTTGGATGAGCGTACCGACTCCAGAGCGGGTGAATGATACGTCCAGCGTGGATAATTGCCAACCTGAAGCTGCACGGGAGGTCGTCCGACAACGGCTTGATGTCCTGTCACTTGCTGCGCGTGATATGGATTATCTATGGCGTCTTCATGTATTCGTCATACTCTTCATCCAGGTTGATGGCTTTGATCAGCCTCTCCATCTCCTTGACGTACAGTCCACTCTTCTCGGATAGATAGACAATCTTAAGCGGGACGAGCAACTTAACTAGCTTGGCAGCAATGTTGTCCGCATTGACATTCACGCCTTATCCTTCGTCTCTTTTGGTCATGCTTCTTGTCAGACCACCTATGCATACAGCGGCAGATCTCGAAGTTTCGCCGATTGTTCGAAAGGCTGGTGGACGTCATTGAAGTCGATTCCGACACCTGCGCAGTGCAAAGCCGCCATGTTGCGACTCAACGTCTGCCAGCTTTCACCTTTTTCACGCCGCATCGAAGGCACACTCGTGATGAATCCCAGGAGAATGGACATGACAAAGGAAGTGCATGACAGGGTGCGGTCCAATTTTGATGTAGGCCATATTCTCGTCAATGGTCCCGGTCCTGAATGCCATATCGACAGCGGCCTGAAAGTTGACACTCTCATCCGTCGCTCTTGTTGCATGCTTTGCGGTCATTGTCTTTTTTGTCGAAAACCACGTCGCCCAGCGTACGTGGCATGACCGGGACGGCGGGTGGCTGGAACAAAGCCCCTCCCTCAGCAGCTGTATCAAAGTGGGCCAAAACAACGTCCAAGTGAAAGCATTTGCAGCCGGCGTCGCCCAAGATAGGTCCCAGTTTGGTCATATCAGCGCTTGTGTCACCCAACACAGTGTCCTTCTATGCTACTGTTGAGACATGCCACTTCAGAACTCGCTTGCGCTCGGACATCCTTAATGGACGCGCGGAAAGCCAGCATTTTGTGACTGCTAATTTTGCACTTTTCTTCGAGCATCGTCGCTCTTTTGCCGATCAAGACATTGGTGTCGGCGGCTGAAGGTCCACCAGCAACATGCAAGGTATCATTCTCACCCAAGCTGTGGTCCACTACTACATCCGGCCGCACGCCCAGTAATTCGCAGTACCTAGCAAGTCTGTAGCGGCCAGAGGTGAATTCGATTGCTACTCGATCAGGGATATCTCGGAGCCAGCCACTGCGTCGTGGTAATTATAATGATGTCGTCAAACTACAGTTGTATAGCCGAGGGATGAACCAGCGACGTCAGGAGTCTTCTTCACATACTTCAGTAATCTCTGGACATTGCTCTTGAGTGAGGCCTTGCTCTTGGTTAAGACCGTGATAGTATGTGAAGCACGAGGGTCCGTGGTCAGAGCCGCACGAGGTGGGCCTTGTTCGACTACAATGAATGAATCGTCGCCAGCCGCTGAGAAGTCATTCACGATCGCCATCCGCTTTCGATCTGGTTTCCGCTCCCGCGACTGCCTGCCAAATGGTATATGCAATTGCCGCTTGTCGGGATCCTACAGGAATTTCGGACTAGTTTCGCGGGCTAATCTCGTGTTTGATACCCACATGAATTGGGATAGCCTCCTTTTCCAGACGTCATGAGCACTTTCAGGAGCGCTTTGATTCTTGCAGCAGCCTTACTATAGCCAGCATTAGCTTTCACTGCGCCTATGTGGAGTAGTGTATTTCGACGTTTTGCAACTGGGACAAATACGTCGGCCATGTATTGAATTCTCTCTATATCTGTGTGCCGCTCTCATGAATCTCGATGAATTCCACATCTAGGGGATCGACACCCGCTGGGCGCATTATCTGCGTCGCGAACTCGGCCTTTGTGCCGGCATTATGGGGAGTGATGGACACAGCATCGGCCGATTGGTTTGTACCAGCATCGACGGCCACTCCAAGGATGTTATCATTATCAACTTCCACATCCTCGATTCGTTTCACAAAGATGCTTCTAATTCAACCGGCATGTTAGTAGCCGTCAGCCTCACCATGTCGTATCTTGTACGCATTCGGAGTTTTGTTAAAGAACGGCCGATAGAAAGGCCTGCAAATGCGTCCTAGTTGTCCAGGATATTCAGGTCTCTCACGGAAACAACATCAGTATTTTGATTCCATTAAGACGAGCACGCACCCTGTTTGAAATAATTTCCACGTAATTGCAATTCATTGCTATGGACGTCTCAAATTATTCAAGTCATAACAGCCCAGAGGCTCTGGCCATAACGCCAACTTCATGGAGACAAGGCAAGAATTACTTGCAAAGTTGCATTAGACGAGGAGCATGCTGTGTCAATACTGAAGCTCAGGCCGAATAGTTCCAAGATATAATTCATACGTCCAGGCCCACAATGCTCAACAGCCGCTGTTGAAAGTAGGTCGAGATCTGTAAACAGGATAGCTTTGGTTTGCACCCGCGTATTCGCTAATCGTTGCGAGTCAAACGAATCCCATTGGTAACGCAGCGCTTCCCAGGGCTTGTTACCTATTCTTTCACGTCCGTTCAGTCTCTCGTCGCAACACGAAAACTTCTGCTCGTCAAACTAACGCGTCCCGCAAGAACTCCAAACTCGGCAAGGGAGGGGAAAACGCACCCCTTAATTACTGTTTACCTTACGATAGTCATCGATCGCCTGTATGTAAAGGGTCTCGGCTCAGCTCCCATCCGACGAAGACTTACGATCTGCCACGTACGCAACCCTCTCGAGAGCCTCGCATGCCGTGGCCAGAGCTCGATGCTGCATAGTATCAGTCTGTTGAGCTTCTCGAGGCGACATTTTGAAGAATTTGGCGTCGAAAAGGCCGGGCTCATTCACCTATGAGAACGTCTGTTAGCCTGCCACGGTGGGCTCAACTCAATTGACTGGCGGCCACACGCAAAGCATCCCCAAGGGTTCAAATTCTTATTGATGCGTTCATCAGATGACGTGAAAATCAGCGTCAGACATATCCTCGGGAATGTGACGACGAACATCAATTCTTTCTCAAGCAGATCCTAGAACTTCTCAGTGTCTGTGGCGTTCCTGGCAAGCGACCTGCCATACCAACGACGGTAAGCTTCGACTGTCCGCTTCCTGTCGAACGTACCTGGAAGCCAACAGGGTCCTTGATCCATGAGATTATTTCATTCGTCGCAGCCTTACAACCTGGTAGGCTTGTTTCTATGGCCAGGAGTGGACAGGACCAGGTCATTGACGGTTCAGGCGGATCTGATTATCAGTACCTGACGTTTTGAGGCGCCCACATGCTTCGCATGTCGAAGGATGCTCTGGACGACAAGATTACATTTGATCCAGCATGCGAGAATCTCTTCGACGATTCTGCTGAAGTGGCTGTGACCAGTCTTTGCCTCTAAAGGAATCTCAGTGCCTGTGCTGGATAGAAGAATTCTCGGAGGCATTCGAGATGCATCTTCAGACTTTGTCTGTGTGATGATTTTGATGTGCATATCATTATACTTTTGTTTCGCATGTCATAATTCACCGAAGACGGGCGGAACAGGCGACCGTTGCAAACTCAATCCGTGTGCGAGAGAAATTTCAACCAATGGGGAGGACCTAAGATGGTCACACTGTTTTAAGAAAGCGTGGTTCGGCGCCGGGACACCTTAATGGGCGTGGATTGCATCAAGCTCTTGATAGACCTCATCGGCACTCACACCAGTTACAACGTAGGCCTAGCTGTCTACTGCTTCATCGACATTCATTGGACTCGCTTGAGGCTTCAAGTTCTTCGAAACCTCCCCCACGGTGACTCCCATTCTCTAGGTAAGGCGGATCGCCTCAAATCCCGAAATTACAAAGTTTCCCACTGTTGATGACACTGAAATGGCGGGATCGGCTAAAATCCCAATCCCGAATTCAGCGACACAGGTGTAATCAACGTCATCAGGTTCCCTGAATCCCACGTCCGCGTTCTCGAAATGCGTATAATATGGAAACGCAGTTAACCCGGTCGCTGGACAGCGGGGTTTATACCAGATGATTGTGGATTGCGCGCAGAGGAATACCGTCTACAGAAGCATCTAGCGACCCTGGTCACTCTTCAGTATGATCACTGAAACCAAAGACAGACTCAATAGGGGGCACCAGATCTCGCAGAGAAGAGGGCAATTCCGGTAACTCCCACTGAATAACCTCGGACGAATCGCGCGGGTATCGCATGGTGATGATCTTTGGTATGATCATGTAGCAGACGCACCAGAAGCTGAACGTCGTCCTTCGGAAACTCATTCGGTAAGTAGACGGCCTGTATCTTATACAATTCATCTTTGGAGCTCTCGGGCGGCGGCGGCATGTAGACGCTGCTGGCCCCCAAGCCACTCTGTTCTGGCAAACTTAACAGCCAGTGGAAATTACCACGAAACATTTAAGGATGGAATGAGATAGATCAGTCGAAGAGGCCTCAACTGAGACATGCGAGACGTCTCATTTGATTACCTGCGACCTATAAGGCGATGTGAAACTCCTTTAAGAATCACGCTAGTGTCATGTTGAGTCGACATGCTGAGTCACAAACGTGGAACTCAAGCTGGATCTCGTCGTCACGACGGACGGCAGCCCGCGCAAAGTCGTGCCAGGACGCTATGACTCGTTCACTCTTTCCAATGGTAGGAGCTGCTTAACCTTTGGCATTTGAGCATGTGAACGTTGCATTTTTGGTGCGGTGAGTTGGTGCAGCTTGCGATGCGGCGGGTCGTGGTGTCGGGGCGTTGTTGACCCCACGTTTGTCCAGAACTCAGCACGTACTGGGGGGAACGCGGCACAGAGTTCCCAGACGCCATCTCTTCCTCTCAGTAGCATATAGAGCAGCTTGTGAGCTTTTCTGGGGGCGATGAAAGAACAATCAGGGTGGGAAATCAGTCTGGACGGCAAAACTTGGGGAGATGCAGCTTCGGTGTCACTTCCGGCCCGACCCACTTTCACATGGCGTTCAGTGGCTGACCAGGAGACTTATGGATAAAAACTACATCTTAGAAATACTGCGGTGCTCTTGTGCTAGAAGGATGATTGGGTCAGGACGAGACGGAACCGAGTACGGCTTGCGCGAGGTGGCGCTGGAAGAACACGCTTGCCTGAGCAGAAGACTGGTCACGCCGACTTATGGGGCAGACGCCAATCTCACTATGAGTGCAGTGCACGCCGCGAACATGCGCATGCAACGCACTAAGGAAGAATCCAAGAAATGGGAACGCCAGAGGCCTGCTGTAATACATACTACGGATGTCTCTTCGAAGTTCTCGACCAACGCAGAAGAGGTCGTGCGCAGGTTCCGACATACAGTTTGTATGGACAGCATCAACTTCCACATCGGCGATGTCAACCATTGAGTTGATGGTTAGTTAAATGGCCTCGCGTGATAGCAAGCCATTTGCCTCTCATGTCTTCCTCGAACTTCCGACTTCACAGGACTACCTCGGAGCTGTGACCCATGCGCTGAGAATCGATGGAAGTCTCGTCGCCTTCAGTCGCTCCACAACTCAGATCGCTGCTTGTATGACACTTATGAAAGACAAATGCAATCACTTGAACCTTGCTCGGGTCATTAAACTTGGCGTCAATAGAGGAAGTGGTGGACGCGAAGGGGACTTGAGATTCGTGAGACCACGCAACCAGACTCGCGCTGCATCCTCTGAGTCCTGGCTCGGTCGATCGAATTCACAATTTTCCTAGCGGATATACGTACAAGAAGGAGAACCCTACGCCAAATGTTTGCCTCTCCAGCAACAACGACCTCAAATAGCTCAACTGTCCTATTGGGAGTCTGATTAAGATCTTATGCCGGAGCGCGTTTGTATCTCCTTCAGTCGATTTGTCTGATAGCAGACAGCCAAGGCAGCGTATCGCCAAATGACTTGCATGAATCTACTGCCCCTTCCTGCTTCTCGCTTCTGCACCCATGATCCGACACGCCGCGATTCTACACAAGGCCGGACAGACAGGATAGCACGCCCCGCCCCATCAATCAGCCAAGACACGTGGTGTTGCACCGAGGCGGCTGCTAGCTTTAGCTATAGACCTCCTACATCTCGCTAGATACTATGTGTCGCGCGTCGATCAACCATTAGAAGCAGAAGCTCCAGTCCAGCTCACCCTGAAGGTTGTTCGCTGAGGCAAACTCGGATCTGGTCGAGCCTGTCAGGCGGCTTTCGCCTTCGCGATGGCCGTGACGACTATACATAGGCTTCTGGTTGTCTCGCCCGTATGTCTGTAATTTCCAGCGTCAAATCCGCAAAACTTTTCCATCCCCCCGGAGCTCAATTAGTGACCCGTTTTCATCATACCCCCTGCGAATCATGCTTGACTGAAAAGAGCAAAGCCCACGTAGGTCATTCCAAGTTTTTCTTGTTTACAAGCATGGAGAACCTCAGCCTGCGGCCACGCTGTCCCAGAACCACACCCTACTGGAAATTATATACAAGCCCGCCATTCCGTCCGACTAAGTAGCGTGGTTCTATCTAGGGCAGAACGAGCTTCGAATATACACAAGATACCACATGAGCGGCCACCGCACTCATCACAGTTGCACTTGCCTGAAACCTAGTGTTCTTGTTCAGCAAGTGTAAGCTGACGCTTGAGAAAAGACGAATCCATCCCAATCCAACTCAAGTTCTAACCCCCTTCACGATAGACTCCGTCGAAGGAAAGGTTGTTGTCTCTAAGACCGTTTCCCGACTTTGAGGACGACGCGCCCGAGTGCGATGGCGCCAGCTTCATCGGGCTTTGGTGCAGGAAGTCCATGGCCACGAGACCAAGTGGAGGACCATGAACTGGCAGAGAGCTGCTTGGCTTCTCGCTGGTGATCAAGTCTGTCTTGCCATCATGGCGCAATCATGGTCCCTCTCGGTTCTTGGGTGGGTGCCAGGCATTATCACGATGGTCGTTCTGCGTTCTGTTCTAGATCACCTCGATGTGAGTGTCGATCGCGAGTTTCAATTGAATCTTGATAATGAACATCATGGCTTACATTTGTCTCCTGGATCATGTACAAACTCATCATGAAATGCCCAAAGATCAAGGACTTACGCCACTTTGGTTATTATGCGTTCGGCAAGAGTCGCATCGGATACAAACGTTCATGCCTCAAAATCCTCCTGATTGGCTTTCATATCTTCGCCAGCGTGAAGATTCTGAACACTCTGTCTGATTGTTCCATTTACACTGTTGCCTTCTCCGCCATCGCCATGATCATGGACATTGCCTTGTCACTTCCCAAGGCCTTGAAGCACGTCTCGTTCATGTCCATGTTCTCAGCGTTCTTCATGTCTCTGGCCATTCTGCTCTCCATGATCTTCGCCGGGATGGAGGATGCTGCCTACATGTACCACGGATAAATGGCAACTACCCGGAAGGTAGCTCCGTCGAGACGTACGCATTTCCACCCACCGGCACCACTTTCGTTGTCACTACGAACACGGCCCTGAACATCATGTTCCTCGTTCCTTTTGGTGCCGCAAATTCTGTTCCCGAGCTTCATCGCTGAGATGGAGCAGCCCTAGAAGTTCCCCAAGGCCCTCGCTATCCTCAGCGCCATCTCTAACCTCCTTTTCATCATCCCGCACGCCATCGGCTTCCGCTACCTCGGCCAGCACTCAACCGCTCCGGCATCCCCCAGTTTGAGTGACACGCCCTACAATAAGAGCTCCTTCGGCTTCGTCGTCGTCCCCACCCTGATTATTGGCGGCATCTACGCCAACGTGAGCGCCAAGTTCATCTACCACCGCATCATCGGAAAGTCGCCCACGCCAACAGCAACACCATCAGATAGGGCGCGAGGGCTGCCGTTTTGGCGATGATCCAAATCACCGCCTTCGTCTTCTCTGAGATCATCCCGAGCATGCGTGATTTCCTGTCTTTGCTGGGTGCCGCGTTCGATTTTTTCTTTTGTTTCATCTTCTTCGCGGTCGCTCATTAGCAGCTGTCCCAGGGTATTTCTTGATGAGAGTCTTCGTGTCCATCATGACTGTCACCCACGTCTTCATCATGGCTTGTGGTCTATTCTTGCTTGGCCGGGTTTGTATATTGCTATTGAGGCAATCGATTTGGATTAGTCGGGCACGACCCGCCTGACATTTGCTTGTGCTGATCTGTCGATTTAGATTATCCACCAGTTAGATATATCTCAAAGGCTGGTCATTACGATAAGTCTGAGGACCAGAACGGTCGTCTACCCCTTTAGTATTCAATTTGGATTTTTGGCGCCTTGTGTGAAGACCTTTGTCAACCCATGACAGTGAGGCGCCCAAGTTTATGAAGTATATATTCATCCTGATAGCTACTTTGTACAGACCCGCGTCCATCCAACACCCAATGCAGCCAACGGCGATATCAAGTGCGTAATACCCAAAGCTCCTTGGACATCTTGCCGATCACACGCCCAACCGACAGCGAACATCAGACTAATGGATCCAAATATGGCGTTCAACAGTATCTAACCCTGCGCCGCGAGAAAGCTTTCTACGAGACTCGTCCCCCCCCCCCTAACTCCGCCATTCAGTCGCCTTAGTTTCTTCAGCGCCCTCAGCTATATGATCAACCCATTATCGTAGTCCTTAGGGTGCTGGAAGAGGCGCAGCAAGTACGGGCTCACGACCAGCAGCATCAGTTACCCGGCTGGAAGAAATAGTCGGATCCACCGCGGGGCGACAAGTCAGGACCCTTTCAGGCGTCAGCAAAGCGATTGTGATAGCATTCAAACTCAACAAACTCAATGTTCGTCAGGCTGCTGAGCTTGAGCTTGCGCCACCAGCTGCAGTTAATATGGAATTAATGCTGCTGCAGCGCTGTGGCCAGACCTTTTTCCGATTTGATATTGTGTGAGGATATGTCCAACTTGAATGTGCGACTTTGGGCGTAAGACGCTATTTGTTCGCGCACGTCAGGAGCTATAGTGGTTCGCGAGGTTGGTTCTAACGACGGTGTGTATGTTGGAATACTGCTTATTACTTGCTGATGCTTATTGTTAAAGACTGTGAGCGAGCCTGATAAGAACGGATTGTAGCACAACCACGAAGTTTGAGAGGAGTTCGGCATACCCATCGGGTTATTGAAACTTCCATGACCGCCAGGGCTGTTTGGAGTTGTCGGTAAACCCCCGCTGGTGCGAGCTTGGGGTTGGGTGAAGTAGGTTTCTAGTTCCTTGTAGCGCCCGCACGATCCGAACGAGCATTTCCACTGAAGTCGGACCGTTCCAACCACTACTGGCGGCTCTGGGCCGTTCTGTAGTTATTGCACCGATCTCACCGCAACACTTGTAACTGCTTGAAATACCAAGCCGCCGGCGATAACCAATGCAATCCTTGGTTCACGCGGAGGACTCCACGTATTCCACAAAGCGTCGTTTAGTGTGGTTCCCTTGGCACCCGCTCATACCACTGCCTTCAGGCCCGGCTAGATATATATTCAGTCACGATGAAGAGACTGCTGCAGGTGATGTGACATGAGTTGACGCGGAGTCCGTACTTATGTAATTAGACGTGTGACCAGATAACCTCCTCAGAGCGTGCGTGGGTTTGATTTCATTGAGGACCTCAAGTAGTCTATTCGCAGCGCAGCAGGACTTACACATCAATTGTCTGCCCCGCGGCTCTGCATTTTGACCGGAGTAAACACACTGCCGTTGTCGAATTAGAGCTTATCGGGTTTGGCAAGATCGGCACAAAAGGCGGGAACCAAGGGGTGTGGCTAACCCAAAGTCTGTTGAACCACCACCTTGTTTTCGTGCCGAGAATTTGTTGCATCTTTGGGGCAATGTTTGTGTGCTTCAGCTCGACTCGTGGAATGAGCCCATTTGACCTTGAATGTCAGTGAACGCTGCGATCCCGGCAGTTTTAACTGGGCTCACAGCAACGCAATCCATAGTGTTTCCAGTCCTTTGCTGGGCAGGGTCTTTTTTGGACGGGCGTGCCGCCTCATAAGCCTGATGTCCTCAGACTCTCCTTGTAGGTCATGTTGCAGCGCGGTTATTGAGATGAGGCTGATTCTTTGGTTCTTTCAATCTGCTAGGCCTGACCTGTTATTGACTTGGGCTTGGAGATTTGACGTCTGTGGCGGTCTCATATTGGACAGCATCTACTACCAACCGATATCTGAACGGGTTTTCGCCTTCGCGGTCGCGATCTTCATCTTCTTGACACGCCGAGCTGATAGCACCCATGCCTGTCAGCTCGTCGAGACAATGCGCTGCTTGATTTGGGTTGGGTTGGACCCCTCGGACGTTGCGGTAGGATTGTCATTGGATATGTTTTGCTTGGCCTTTGGTTCTAACGTGCTTACTTTTGGGAAGCCTTCGTCTGTTGTTGACTCATACATACCCTGCATGGGCTCATTAGAAGGTTCTTCCGGAAGGCTATCAATAGAATGCATTCGTTTGCTGTGGTTCACTTCTCTAGGGTCTTCCAGCAGATCAGGAACTACACGCAGGCGGCATTGTAGTGGGTTGCACACTGGAAGTATCTTCGTCGTCGCCTGTGTTGTCGTGGATGTGGCTGTGACTTCCACATGCGTCTGCTTGAGTTGGTAGTTCATACACTATTGAGTTATCTGGCACCTCAGGAAGCTGGAACAAACGATCAGAGAGCATTTCAGGAGTCAGTAGGCATGCCCATGTTGCTGATTAGGCGGAAATCAGTAACTTCATTATGCTCTGTGTCGACTTTACGCCGTAGTCTGATGTCAAATCCTTCTTTGGTTTATCGCGTCCAGACTTTAATCTCGGCCGCCAGCGTGCCCCTTTCATTTTCTGTAGAGCTATACCGGCGTCGTATCTCCTTCGGAGGTTTTGAAAATATGAGATCAAGGCCCATCCATTGCTTGTTCTCGGGCGTTTGGACAATCGGGCTAAAGTGCTATATCTTGCTCAGCCCACCGATCGGAACTGCAAGTGACGGAGAGATTACGGTTGCCGCATCCCTACGAGTGCTGTATAGCCGGATGACTGCGAATTAAACCTGGCCACAAGCGCATCTGGCAAAAAAGCATACGTCACCTCGCCCTGTAGAAACTACTCCGGCCCTATCTGGGGCCACAGGACGTCACTGTCTTTGGCGGATGGACCCGCTGACACTCACATGTCAAATGCTAGAGGACCAATGGGCGACGGTGCAAGCTCCTGACCCTTATGCTGCTGTGAAGGAGATTGGAAGTCAGACACTGAAATGCGACGATGGGCGAGACGGCCTCGGGCCGTCATCGGACGTGACTTTGAAGCTGCCCAACGCGTTGACACCCATCGGCACCCTCTCATGTTCCATTTCCTTGGGGTACCAGTCAAGAGTGACGAAGCGGCATGCTCACTGTGCGCACATTGACGCCATGGACGGTTCGCGGCAATCTAGGTCAGAGGTAAATGGCCACCGTACGGTCCTCACTCCCTCACGAAGAATAGACGGCACAAGAGCCTCAGGAGAATCGGCCGGAAACTGTGTCCCTAGCCAATGTCGGAGAAATCAACTCCCGCGTCAGACTACTGAGACTGAATGCCGTTGACCCGAATCATACGATACGAGTAGGTGCAGCAACCAATAACCATTGACTCGCCATGGACTGACCCATAGTATAACTGGAATTCTCACCAGGTCAATAGCTCAACACTCTCATTCCAAGTCTGCAGCAGGCAAGGGGTGTCGCAATTACAATACACCGAGTGAGGCACAGCCATAAAGTCATTAG
Source organism: Colletotrichum gloeosporioides (assembly GCF_011800055.1). Classification (NCBI taxonomy): domain Eukaryota; kingdom Fungi; phylum Ascomycota; class Sordariomycetes; order Glomerellales; family Glomerellaceae; genus Colletotrichum; species Colletotrichum gloeosporioides. The sequence continues at coordinate 395,132 of NW_025544698.1, forward strand.
GACCCCTACCCCAAGTTGGCCGTTCAGAGAAGCACAAGTCCGCCCGCCCAATACCCCTGGCGACCAAGCGACGATCGGAGATTCTGGGGACATAGCTTGTCTTAGGAGTTCATCTGATATCTATCTTCTCCTATTTGATCCGAAGCTCGGCGTGGTCTCAGGAAATCCATTTCTTGTACGCCACAGAGGCAGACACCAGCCTGGATCCGCATGATATTCTACTCCTCCCTCGCCTGACAGACCTTGTCGCCACGGAAAAGATCTGAAAGTCGTACTTTGGTTTTTCCTCACTGAAACCGGAAATGGAGGGATTATAGGCATGATAAATTCCCCAACTGCATCTTTAGACGAAAATTGACCCATGTCGATCTCGTCGATGCGCTAGATGGCTAAGTAGACTGTGTTTGGAAAAGAACATGATCAGAGTAACACTGCGTCCTACGTCTGCAGTTCTTCCCGGATGACTGACTACATAATGGCATTTCTCCGGTAACAAGACGAGCTGGATGAGAGTCGAGTGTCAGGCGAGAAACTAGGGTGACATCTCGACGCGATGCCCATGACAGGGCTGCCAGCTATTCAGCAAAGCCTCCTTAAGAGCGATATCAGTCATATCATCCTCAACACGTCTCGAAGATCCTCGGGAATCACCACTCGTGCACCAGGTTGGTCTTATAGGTGAGCGGAAGGCTGCTGGCGCAGATGCTCATGGAAGAATAGGTTCATATCGACGGGGTGGAAGCGACCGTGCAGATGCCCACTGATGAGATTCACAATATCGGAGCGTGCTACCATAGCTTCCTTTCCATCTCTCGCGTAAATCTACCATGCATCGCTGGTTTCCGGGATGATGCGAGCATTTTGCAGCCACTCCAACTCTCGGTTGACCTCGCGCTGCTGCAGGTAGCGGGTGACATTCCGAGCCTCCGCCTGAGCTCCCCAAGGGGCGTTTGCGTGGTGTCGAGCAATTTCAAAAGTCGCCATGGCCATGCTCGACGCGAGATCTATGATCCTGTTCGCACACCTCTTCGATCCGGTCCGGAGGACCAACGATGGTCAGCATTTCGGAATCGTCGTGATCGGGTGGGAGGATTACTGAGCACCCTGTCTCTTCTTTGTAAGAAGTCATGAAGCGAAGAGCCCATTTCGCTCACGATGAAATGATGTCAGCGACGCTTAATGGCCGTTTGTTCCAGAGTAAGCTGTCTTACCAGCTCTCGTACTTGTCGCTCAAGCTCTGCTATGGCGTCATTAATCGCTTGTTGGTCGCCTGAAAGTCGAATCGGCAGGTTCTCCCGTGCAGTGAATAGTACGGGTTGTCTGTCGCCCATGGCCTGCGGGGGAGCGAGTTGATTCCAATGATGGTGGTGCGAAACTTGCATCTTAATATGGGAATTGTGAGCCCAGACAATCATGGATAATATTCCGCAGGGATGTTCATAGTGCGGGTGGTTAGAGATGAGGTGTGTTTGTTGACAACCTTCTCGGTGTCCTGCTTGCCCATCTGCACTGGAAACGATCGCCTTGAATAGTCAAGTCGATGGCTGTATTCACATTGTCGTTCAAGTTTTCAGACACCTCATTGATAGGCACATTGATTTTTTGTTGCCGGTTTTCTTTTTGAGATGGCCGGTATGGTCGCGACATGCTTTTCGACGATTCCGTCTCGCACAGCGCTTGGGACGGAGACTTTGACCGATTGCTAACGTGATGATGAGCACGAGTGGCCTCTCACTTCAAGATTACAGAAGACCTGCTTTGAACAGAGCTGGATAATGGTCTCTGAGCGCCACGCGGAGAGCATCCACCGGGCCAGGGTCTTCGAAGATGACGACGCTTAATCTCCACATTGGCTTTGGAACGCCCATTGACGTCGCAGAGAGTCTCCAGTACAGGATTTCTCGATTAAGCCTTTGGGGCCATCATAGACGGCGCGAGGGAGAGTTGTTGGGTGCACCAAGATCGGAATATCATGCGGCCGTCCGTGGATGAGCTGGAGGTGGTGATGGTGAGACGCAAGGTGAGGAAGAGATTTAGAGCAAGAGAGTATTCGAGGCAGGCGATTCCTTTTTTTTTTTATTTTTCAAATTTTTTTTTTTTTCAGGCACAATGAATAGATCAACACACGACGAAACCGAAGCGCACAAATAATCGATGGCCGTCGCCGTCGTCTCCACGGCAGAATCAGCGAGACACACGAGACTCAACCACAGTAGTGGCTGCAGTCACTGTGGCCTGTGCACCGCCGCCGGAGTTTGCTCCGCTGCAGTGGACAAAAAGGTACCTCAGTCACCACAGCGGTGGGCAATGGGCAGTAGGCAATGCCCAGCTGAGTCATCAATGCCCTGACCCAGGTTTCTGCCCATTGCCCATTGCCCGTCGCCCATCCCCTGTTACCGGGCTGTTTCTCAACACCCGGCTTTTTTTTTTTTTTTTTTCCCCTGCTACGATGAGACAAGCGAGGATATGACGCAACTTGAGACTGCAGACTTGATAAGTCGAGCAATGCATTTTGGGGAACTCTGACCTCCCCCGTTGTTCGGGATGAACATCAACAGATGGACATGGAGGAGGAGGGAGGTCTGGCGTGGTGTGTTGGCGGCACTGACTACCCACCACTGACCACTGGCCGGGATCTATAAAATGCACGCTGTCAGCTATCCACTGGATTGGCATCTGACGCACAGCGTCGAGTCAACGGGATTCAATTGAATGCGGTGGATGTTGAAGTGGACCAGGGCGTTTCCAGAGGTGGCTCTGATGAAAGTGGCTGACTTGTGGCACATCTGTGGCTGGGGCAGCTCATCGGCGACCTCTGGCACGTATCGACATGGCCCAAGCTTCTAGTGCTGGTTCCTTCGACCAACCAAATCAACGCAGGTACTTTGGCACCATCAATTGCGACACAACTAAAAAGTCAACCGGCGAGGCAATTAAAGAACAGCGGAATCGTTTGGGTTCTGGTGCAGGGCGTGGAGTGGATGCAGGAGTCGGGGATCTTTTCGCAGTGGTGAGTGTCGCCAGTCCGCGTGGGGCACCGTGCAGGTACGGATACGTACTTGGGGCGATCGGGGCTAAATCGCCCCTGAGGAGGGGTGATCCATGCACATCAACCCAGAGTCGTGGTGTCCCTTGGGGTGATCCGTGCCAATCCCCCAAGATCATAATTATGTCAGCAGTTCCTAGGCGCATTGGAAGCTCCGAGTGCCGCGTGCCTGCTCCCAAGGACGCGATGACGTTCGAACCTCTTCCACGTCAACATTAGTCATGCCCCGAGGTTGTCAGCCTCCGGCAACGTTGCGCACCCGACGTCTGCTGACGATCTCAATGCCTACGTGATTGTGGACGCCATCGCCATCGCCAGATACCATCGTCGCCTGTCTACCCTCGCGGCTTTTCATGCTCCGTCGGCCCAGTCCAAATGGAGACCCAGTCGGCCCCAGTACGTTGCTTGTCCGCTTTTCCATTCCCTGCGAGCCAGCCCCAGCATGTCTACTTGGCGCCGCTAACGAGTCTGTCCACCCTAGGAGATGGCGGTCCAGAATCTCCGACAATCATTCGCATCCTTGCTTGACCCGATACTCGACCCCGAACAATTACGCGCCAAAGAACCGATACCTCGAACCACTCGCAGCGAGATGGAAGAGCAACGTGTTTAGCTCGACACCCGAGAGCTCCAGGACTCCCTCGCCAGCCACGCTGCCCTCTTCACAGGAGGTATGCCGTTACCTCGGTCGAAGGCTCCTGCGACTGCGATGGCAAGTCGCCCTTCTTTGCTGTACAGCGAGGCGACGAAAGGTGCTCGATAAAGACATTGGTACACACCATCCACACACTCTCGGGGGTCGGCGATAGGAGCTGGGGTGCTGGGAGCTCGCCAACACCGTAGGCAGCCGGGGGCGTGGATGGCCGGCTCCAGGTTTCGCTGCCTGGCAAGGGGAATGTTCCCGCAATCTTGCCGAGGACTTCCACTGCCTTCTGCTCGTGGCCACGTGCTCGCGGCGCATTGCCCCTCTGAATACGTTGGCTAGCGGCCTGCTGCTTGGATCTGGAGACAGCCAAGGGACGAAGACCACAAACATTGACGGCTTCGCGAGGACAGTCGTCCTAGGCGCAGGCGGCCTCTTCGTCGTCGCTATTAGATCCCGAGGTCTCGCAAGCAAGCCGCTGCAAATCAACAGCGGCCTGGCCCTATCGATTTTGTCCGCCGGCCTCGCCAGCCACACCTCGCCTAGGTGCCTCCGCATGGTACAAACTCTGCGACATGATTGATGGGGCCGCCCAAAGGCGACACTGCTGACGTTATCTTTGACCAGCATCTTGCGGGCGAGGGCGAGACGAGGCGCTTGGCTAAGCAGGTCGTGGCGTGCGATATTGACCCATGGCCGGCGGATGCATCAACTGGGAAGCCACCTGTACGGTTCGTGATCGGGATGGTCGGTATGTGGATGGTTGAGTAGGTTGAGTAGCTACTCATCCCTAATGTGCCCGCCCATGAACGCGACGATACTGGCCATGTCATTTCTACTTGCCCCTTGTCACTTTCTATACAGCAACGAATAATGTCTCTTGGATATAAAAATATTCAAACAACCAACCCACTTCTCGTATCCATTTCTTTCACTTGCTTACCAGATCTTGGAGTATGTGGCTGCGCCTTTCCTTGGTCAAAGAAGACCACCAACGCATGAAACGCCGACGGGTCCTGGGATTCTTGGATGGATGCTCGCTGTTCTCTTGGGTGTCTGTTGCTGTCTGCGTGTTGGTCTGAGAGGCTTGCCATGTAGAAGGTAACTTGTTAATCGACAGTGGCTCTGGGACCAAGGATTGCGGGTATGGGTACTCGTTTCTTGGTTCTTGAGTAGCGAAACCCGATGTTGGTAGCTCTGGGCCAAAGGAATCTCTGATCCACCTTATGGGGTTGAACTTTGCGGAGCCTTGAGGAGCGAAACCTGATGTTGGTGGCGTTGAGGCCAAAGGATCTTGGTTGTTATTTCTGCTTCCTTGAGGAGCGAGACCTGATGTTGGTGGCTGATTCGAAACACTGACGGCACTGGCATTGAAGCTGTAGAGTTTGTCTTTTGCAATCGCACCATTGTCGGCTCCATGATCAGCTGCAGAAATTCATGGTCAGTCGTGTTTCGTCAGAAGACAGATAACATTAGGCAGGCAACAACAATTACCAGTCCGGATCGTGGGATACTCAATGTCCGAGCGGCCCCCATGAATACGATTTGCCCGTCCGTCATCACCACCAGAGGCATTAGTGGTGTCAGGGGATCTAGTGACGGTCATGTTCTGGTTGCCTCCGTCGGCTGCTTCAACATCTTCGCTTGCGGGCTCGCTATGCTCCGAGTCTGCTGGAAGCTCATTCACTTCGGACTCTTGCTCTCCGCCAGCAACGTTCTCCGCCGACTTGGCATGCGCTAAGATCTCCGTCGTCTCAAAGTGCGCTACAACCTTTTTCCAAGAGTAATTTCCAAGGATCCGTTTGAGATAAGTGCCATCATCTTCTTCCCATTTCTTGGGCCAGTCCTCCTCATCCGGCATGTAGAACCAATAGTCGGGTTGAATGCTGGCGGCGGCGGCAAGGTGTTTGTCGGTGATCTTGTCTCTGTTCATTTTGTGGGGTTGCGCGTGATGGAATCGTTGAAAATATCGCGCATTGCGAAGCTGGGTCGCGTTCCAGACAGGCGTGGACTTCTGCATGATAGAAGGTGGCAAGGAAGTTTGAGTGAAAACACACAAGCAAAGTAAACACTAGTGAAGAACAAGAGAAGAGGCCTTATGTAAACTTTTGGTCTTCTGTAGATTCCTGGCTATTCATGCGTCGTTGGCCTTTCATGTGTTTCTGATACTCTGAATTTCTGGCCTCTGATGCGTTTCTGGCTTTCAAAACGTTTCTAGCCCTTGAGGTGTTCTTGGCCTTCGATGTGTTTCGGCCTTCGATCTGTTTCGGACTTCTAGGCGTTTCTGACTTTGGAATATTTCTGGCTTTCGAGGTCTGGCCCTCCTCGATCTCAGTGCAAATGTCGTCGGTCTGTTGCAGGGTGACAAAACGTCGCGGGAACGATGCAAATCCATCTTTTCTCGACGCTTCGAACGCCGTTATAGGTTCACTAAATGAATGATATGGTGAATAAACGGCCGGACGTTGGTGTCAGGGGGCTCGGCATTACTGCATCAACGATAAGATACCACTGTTGTGAATAAGCTACTTAGATATTGAGGCATGCGACTACCATCCATGCCAACCTGACCGCAGCGTTACCGCCAATGCATTCAAGTCAAGTTTGGCCCCCATTATGAACTTGTTTCAATTGTCAAGTGCTTGCACTTGTGGCACTGCTGCTTGACTGCCAACCACAAAGTTGAGCCAGTCCCATGTTCGCCAACTCGGCTGGGTTTCCTGATCCACCCACCTGCCCTTGGATCGTCGGCAAGAAGATGTTGTCGTAAACGCCGCGCTTGCCATGGTCCATGAGCACATTCGCAGCCCTGAGGTCGTTCGAGGATTTGCCGTTGTCTTCCACAGCACGAGAGGCTGCATTGAACGCTTGAATGCGTATGTCCATGTCAAGGGTGTCGGGCCTGGGGACGGGAATCTTCAGGTACTCGTAGAGTAGCAGTGGCTTCACTGCGCCATGATTTTCCTGCAGGTACTCAAGGTGGATGTCGCATATCTCCTGTCTCGTTTCTAAGGGTTCCCTGGTCAGCAGTCTGCTGGCAAGTGCTCGATGAAAGCAGGACATCATCATACCTCGATCACGGTTATCCTGGGACGGGATATCAAGATATTCCAAAGATGACTTTGGGGGCTCAAGCTTGCGAGGCTTGGAGAAAAGCTGGCTGGTCCAATGACAGATAAGAAGCACAAGTGAAAGAAGAAGAAAGACGCTGATAAGAAACAAAACGACGATGCAAAGACACTCGCAGATCCCCATGCTTCACGTCTGTTGTGGGTGTACCGGGTGGGGGTCACATCTAATCCAGTCCTGGGGAAATTGGTATGGTTGATTCTGTGTTGCACTGCCGCTGTGTCGAGAGCAGGCGAGGGAAAGTCGATGGAAAGCCTGCGTATTGGCTGGAGGTGGCATCAACTTTGCGTAGCGTCTGCTTCAAATAAGACTTGGCCCAACTGAGCGCGAGGCTGCAGCTCGAGCCAGACCAGCAGCTCGTGAGACAGCCCCTTTGGTTGGCTTCGCCCGCGACGGCTGATGAAATGCTGTTCTATGTTCACCACCGCAATTAGTGCAGTTTCAGCCGGGACGGGGACCGTAACGTGAAGCTGCGTTCTTCAATCTGATGGTCATGGCCGAAAATGACTAAATTGACAAAGAGCCACAGGAGAAACATGGGTCGAGTGGTGGTTGTTGACGAGTTTTGCTATCCGCTACCCAACTTATCAGCCGTCCCAGCGGCCGCATTGGCGCACCACGGCATGCAAGTCAATCAACGGCTTCGCGTAAAACTATCAACTGCGCGAAGTTATTCAACTGTCCGAGGTTATTCAATTGTGCCCGAAGGCATCAATGCATCTGGTGACCGGGTCAAGTGTTAGTGGACGCATCCAAACTCCCGCGCAAGGCCGATAGTGCGTGCCTTGGGTCCCTCAACCGTACAAGTACACATGAGCCCGTACATGTACAAATAAACATGCACAAGCGCAACGAGCGGCCCGTACATGATCTGCCCGATATCCTTTACCACGCAGACTGAAAGGTACTTTGGTGCTCCTGCTTACCATGCCACTGGTGCATAGCCCTGGCAGATGGCTGTCGATGGATTGCTCGGCACCAACCATGCCCATGTGGCGCTGTAAGGTACGTACCCTTCAGTGGGTAGCTGCACTGTAGCCACGCAGGGCAGTGTACCTGTGGGTAGTGAGTGGCATCCACGTTCCGTCTGGTCTTGCAGGCACCCTCTGGGCATAAAACATGCCGCCACTACTCGCAAACAAAGATAGATGCAGGCCTTGCCGAGACGCTTGGAAGTTTTTCTGACGGGCAAGTGTGATACTTGACAGCTCTAGGGTGGGGTGGGGGCGTAAACAAACTGTTTGGGTCCGAGCGGTAGGACGGGGTGCATTCAAACAATCCCAAGCTTATGTCCATTCAAACTCCAAGTTGATTCCCGTGCCTATTCTGACGCATGCCCATACAAACCCCAGCTCTACTGAAATTCCTCCTTGTAAACAATTTTGCGCATCTCAAAATCAGCATGCATCGCCGCTTCCATGCCCTCTTTGAACTGCTGCAACAAGGACTCCATGCGCGCCTTGGGAGTGTCGAGGGCCGTCTCGTCGTGTACCTGTCCCGGTGCAGGCTGGCGGCTCGGGGTTGGCGAGGCGAACTCTGGGTAACAAAAAAGTCTTGTCAGTCCATGCAGCAGCCAAAATGAAATGTTGGTAATGGAGAGTTGCCGCACGTTGGATCTCGTCACCATATTGGTCTAGTAGCAGGTCCATTTGCGCCGTTGTTGGACGGGGCACCGCCACTACCGTGGGAGTCTGTGGTGGTGCGCCCCCTCTTGGCTGTTGCTGTTGTTGTTGCTGTGGCTGGTGTTGCGGTGGCTGCGGTGGCTGGTGGTGCGGCTGGTGTTGCTGTGGCTGATTGTAGTGCGCAGGAGGAGGAGCCTGGTGCCCGTACGGATACTGAGGGGGCTGCTGCTGGTGCTGGGACCAGTACTGCTGTGGCGGCGGAGGGCCTTGGAGCTGCTGTTGGTACGAATACTGGTACTGGCTCGCCGGGGCGCCTTGGGACGGTTGGTATTGGTATCCGTACTGCTGCGGTGGTGGACCCGGGGGCGGCTGGCTCTGGTACCGGTTCGCTGGCGGGCCTTGTTGGGGCGACGGGTACTTGGCCGCATACTTGTTCAGACGCCGCGTGGTGTGCGGCGAGCGAATTCCACCGTCGCGGTAGCTGCCATACAACCGGTCGGCCTCGGAGCCGCTGGGCGTGGCGACGGTGCTGGGCGTGGGCGGGACGGGCTTCGATGCCATTGTGAGCAGGTCATCTCATGTAGGTGGCCATCTGTTGCATCTGACTGGGGGCGCAGGACAGCTGGCTATATACTCGTCGCTATTGCAGTGTTGAACAGAGCGAGAGAAGTTCTACAACGGGCATCGCGGCCCTGTCGTTGTCTCGGAGGAGAAAGGAAGTGATTCTGCCAGGCCCTGACAGAGTCACTTTTCCCGCGACCCTTGTCGCTGGCCCTGCGCGCTGCCGCTGCGACTTGGCGATGAGACGGGAGAGGAAAGACGAGAAAACCCGAGAAGAGAAACGGGAAACCATCCATCTTGCTGCTAGATAATTCCAGGAGGCTGCTCTACGGCAAAGAGAACCCGTTTTGCGTCGATCGCTGTTCTTCATCTCCGCCTCACCACGTGCTCACCTACCTAACCTCAGCGTCAGTCATCTGAGCCCAGCGTCAGTCATCCAGCATGTGCCGTACAAACGACTCAAAGGTAAGGCGAACGAACGAGCAGTCGATGCCTTCTCAGCATCACTAACTCGTCGCCAGACTGTGTGTGGGCAACCACTTGTCCGCCTCAACAGCTCTTCCATTCGGTTCGGTGCCGGTTGCACCCGCGCTATGTTCCGCCACCTCGTGAGGCACTCGATCCAGAAGAACACTCTCCGCAGTGCTCACTGGGACGAGCTGGCCAAGGCCATGTACCTCGTCGACAGTGCGGGCAAGTCGCACGGCCCGAACTTCGAAAAGGAGGTGCCTCACCGGGTGGTGAAATCCCTCCAGTGCAAGTTCAACGACATGGAGAAGTCCGGTGCTGTGAGGGTGGAAGTGCAAGCCGACGGCACCTCGACTCACGTTTACGAACCTTGGACCCGGGCCTGGCTTCTTCCGGAGTGGGACGGCAGCCCGGCGAACAGGGCCAAGGAGCAATGCGTCAAGCTCCTCAACACCCCCGATGTCCACGATGCAAACGCCGCCGAGAGTGACCTGATAGCACTGGTTGCGGACGATGCGACGATACCGCCACCGGCGAACGGCCCACGGATAACACCCCCGCAGTCGCACCCGCGGCGGTCGCATCCGCAGTCGAACCCGCAGTCGAACCCGCGGACGCATCCACAGTCGCACCCGCCGCCTTTGCATCAGCAGTCGCATCATACTCGGCCCGTTGGGTTCCTCAATTCGGTTCCCACTTCGATGGCTGCTGCGATGCCCAGGGAGACGACACTGGGACAGCAACGATTCCAACCTCCGCTGAGAGTTCCGCCGCCGACGGGAGGGCCGATACGGATGCATCCTGTGATGTCTGGTGCGATACCCACAACACCGGGACAGCCGCAATTCCCAGCTCCACCAAGATCTTCGCCGAGAGCTCCGCCGCCAACGGGAGGACCAACACGGATGCGTCCTGCGATGTCTGCTGTGATGCCCACACGACCGGGGCAGCCGCGATTCCTAGGTCCGCCGGGAGCCCCACCACCGACCGGAGGGCCGATGCGGATGCCGTCCCGCCACATTGAGCAGCAGTACGCGAGACCTTCCGGCGAGGCTGTCCAAGAGCTGTGGGATGACCTCGCAGACGGCGGCGACCTTCTCATCGAGCTGTGTTGTGAGATTCTCACCCTCAAGCGCATTGCGCCCCTCGACGAGCACCCGCCCGCGATGGACTCCACGATCAAGGAGCGGATGAACGAGTTCCACAACCTGGTCATGCAACTGTGTGAGATTGAGCATCGGCTCGAGGAGACGTACCGCAGCAGCGCGACAAGGCCTTCCTCGTTCAGGTATCCCTTCAAGTTTCTCCTTTGGGGGTATTTCGCCAATGCCGTGTCATCGCCAGCCACGCCACTCTTGTGGCTCCAGCCCGAGGTGAGGGACAGCAATCACGGACACGGACGAGACCATTGCTAACTTCGAGGTGCACAGTCTCCCGCTGCGGCGTAGTGCACTCACGTGGATGGAAGCCGAAGAGACGCGTCCAGACCGCGTCACGTGGTGATGGCGAGCGCGTTTCTTTCTTTTTTCTCTTGTCGCATGGTGGGATGGGTGTCAAGGCTTATGTAACGACGTATGATGTAATGACTGACTTATGTAATCACGACTTGAATGTTGTTTGGCAATTGCTTTATGATCACGGACTTCCCAAAACACATGCCCAACCGTGACTTGACTGCGTGGCCTCGAGACCATGGGTTCGATCGAAGATGGATCTGCGATACGTCTACCGCGAAAAGTCCAATGAGGCCTTTCTCGGAGAGGCGTGACCGGCATCGACCGCAGGGGCCGAGATGTGATGCGCAATCTCCGCCCGGGACACATGTCTCCTTCAAACGGCGAGGTCCTTTGTTTCTCAATTGCGGCGCGGTGACAACAATTGGAAGTTTGTCGTCGTCGCTCGTGCAACATGTATGCCGCTCCCTTCTTTCCTCGATCCAATTTAAAGCCGAGTTGCTTGCTTGAAGTTGTGCTGACTTGGCCTCGCGATTTCCACAGGTCTTTGCTTCCGGATCGTCACCGCAGCCATGCCTGACCGCTCGCAAACGTCCACGACACCTCCGGTCCGCTTCCACCTCAACCTGCGTCTCGGGCCTACGTCTACCTCCGTTCAGCCGATCGAACTATGCTTCCACGATACGTGGCGGCCTTCTGCGCGCAGGATCAAGATAGACTTCATGAAAGCACCGTGCCGATTTGACTTGGACGACGAAGACCAGCCTCGAGATGACTCGACCGAGCCCGAGACCGATGCTGAAGAGGCCAGCACCGAGGATATGATGACCTCCATGTGCCACTCATGGCCTTCTCCGCATGGCGACAACAGCCTCTGCAACCCGATTGACCTGCGACCGCAAGCCGCGAGACGAACCCCACCGTGGCACTATGCTATTTGGCTCCTTGGGCTGGCACTCGCGTGCTCCGGTTTATTCTACTGGCAGTACATCGCAACTGCCAGCCGGCCTACCTCGTTGCATCAGCTGGAACTCGTCGAGGCGGTGGAAACCATGTGCAACAACTATCTTGCCGCCGTCCCCGACATCCTGACACCCATGGAGCCGCTCGAACAAGGACAGCGGGAGTGGCTTCCCCGTCGAGTCGTTTCTCAGCTGCATCGCGAAACAGGCCTTGCGTGCAATGCTATCAAGGTTCAACAGTCGACCAGGGGTTGGAGGAACGCGCCCGATGTCTCGCAGTCCTGCGAGCACGCACTCGCCAACCTCAGCAGTGCGGTTCAGGTGCTGGACGATTTGACGGCGGACCTGGTTGCGGACTCGCCTTCGATATTTTCGTTCCATGCCATTCTGCACGCTTTCCAGAGTCACCTAGGTAGGACACCGCCGCCCAGCAGCAATGGTCCGCGCAACCAGACGGCCGATTGGTTTGCCGAGTCGTGGACCAGAGCCCTCGACTCCTGGGCGGACACACATGACCGCCTAGCCGTGCCCATCCAGACATGTCTGGACCATCTCCTTGCTGCCAAGCAACTCGAGCAAGAGAGCATTCTCCCGTGGCTCGGCGAGCTTGAGGCGTTGGCAAGGAGGCAGAGTAAACCGTGAGAACACCATCCACTTCCCATCATCTGCATGGAGGAGCTAACCAATGGGCTTTTTCAGGTCATCAGCAAGCTGCAACGCGAAGACGTCCCACGACTTCCTCACCTCCTACCTCCTGCCGCGACGCGACATCATCCTGGACGTACTCGACGACGCGACCGAACACTTTGCTCTGGCCCGAGCCACGCACAAAGCAGCAGAAGCCAACATCAGACGTCTGAGCGCGTCCAACTGGCACACGCGCGATCTTGCATTCGCGGAGATTGGCAGTTTCGTCGGATGCAAAGGCGAGAGATACATTGAATTGTCTGCTGCGGGGGAGGCTGAGGTGTTGTGGTTGTTTGGCGAAGCCGAGTCGACGCGGGCCGAGTTGGGGCGGATAAAGGAGAATGTCACGGAGGTTATTGAGGATGCGAAGGATCGGCTGCGGCAGTTCGTTTACGTGGACCAGTACGACGAGATCGTACGAGAGCCTCGGTGCTGAGAAATCGGTGCTGAGAAACCTCAGGTCCGGCGCAAGATGCACGGTTTGCACGGTGATGGCGAGGCCTCGACACCGGCGGGAAATCCCCTTGGTAGATCGTTGTATACGTTCGGGCCTTGAGTCAAGACAAATAGTTGTGCAGATGTGGACTTCATATCCCGGCCGTCCCCTGCTCAAGATACCCGCGGCTGACCTGCCCGATGCAGACCTTCACAACATCAAGCTGCGCGATTCCGTCCAAAGTCTTTGCGGGAGCGCCCACGAGACGTCCAATTCTCCGAGCCTAAGCTACAAAGTCGGAGAATGAGGGTTCGCGGTCCAGTTCCCTGCTCCTCCCGCCCTCTCCCTGGACCCACATGGCATGGCTAGTCTGTGAAGGCATCCGAGACAACGACTACAGGAGACAGGCATGAGAGCGAAACTACGTGAGGCATCATGCAAGTGGGCATCGTATGGGGGTGGCGCAATCACGGGACTTGCGCGAATAGCGCTGTTTGTTGACGGGTTTGCGTGGCATTGATGTCACGGGAGATGTCGGGGAGTTTCCAACATGATGATGCGAGCCAGGAAGGATTCGGGTCTTGTTCCAGGCATGGCATGTTTGGTCCCCCAAAGTCGCCTGGCTGCGCTTGTCGATGGGTGCGTGGGGTCGAGCAGGCTCTGTCTAATGATTGTAGTGTGCATTCGTGGTTGGCGGCGGTGATGAATCTGTGCAGCGGCGGTCTGGTCTGCCGTGGGAAATGATGATGCCGAGCGACTCCGCTCCGTGACAGCGACCACAGCACGGCGACACCACAACTCCAGATGTCGCCAGCCTTTTGATTGGTTGCAGCAGCAGATGTCACTGGGGACGTCTGACCTAAGCACTTTCCCATTGGCTGGCACTGGCCGGGTGGGCCTTAGTCCAAGCACCCGGCTTCCGGGAATCAGCCAGCTGTCGGTGGTAACTGTGGTTAACGCCGATGTCACCCGTGGCTACAGACAACCTCTCCCAAAAGGGAGAGCAAACTACAGGCCACAGTGACTGCAACCACTACTGTGGCCTGTGCAGTCGGCGCTGTCAGCAGTGAGGGAGTGGCCTGCACCGCGATCGCTAGGAAGCTGGCGCATGCGCGAGCGGTCCCAGGCTCACACCCGAGAAATATGGGGCGCGACCCCGAGCACCTCGGGGACGACGGGACCCACCTCAGCCCCGGACCGCGGTCCGTGACGGGTCGTCCGACCCACATGGATCCCGAATACGACACTTTGCCCCAAATCGCCGCTACATGCCATGAACCCTCATTCACAATACCACCATCTCCCATGCTTGTGCTTTGCAAAACCGCCCCATCTCCGCAACCAAAACATTTCATCACCATATGATCATTTCAAGGTTCAATTCATGTCGTGTCCGGGTCCAAGTGCAACGGAGTGTCGGCTGCCGTGGCTGCATTGGCCCTGTGGTCCCACCATCGTCACGGGCACCACATTGGCATACATGAGGTCAACGGGACCAAGTCTAAGACGTGAAGATGCCCTTATAACTCCAGCCGAAGCTATTTCAAACCTGAAGTCACACCCAACATCGTCGTGAATGGAGTGTGCTGAGTGTGCTCCGGGAGATCGGGTGTGTGCTCGGTGGCGGCTCGCATTGAGAAGTTGCAGCACTTCTCCCGCGCCAATGCTTGAACTTGGAACGATATGGAGATGGCAGTCTTTTGGTGTCTGCCAATACCGGCCCAGTGTGACTCTACCATCATTGTCAACACAGCTGGGCGCAGAGGAGTTTTACTCTCCAAAAGTTTACATTATATTTTTAAATTCTCGCTCCTCTGGCCTGCGAAGCAACCATGCCGAGCAAGCAAATCCCACAAAAACACTGTCGATCTTGGCATACAATGTTTGGTTTGTTTTGGTCGTCTCGGCGATGGTCGCCGCTTGCATGGTCTTGTTCACATTCAGCCGGTTCTTCCCGGCTATTCTAGCAAATTCTGACCATCAATCCGGAAAGCAGAAAACGTTGAAATCAGACATGGCCGACTTCACCCTCCATCAGGCAACCAACGGCTTACATATCAGTGAAAGGAGGCCCTTCAATATGCCTCCCCAACACCTTCTGGCCGCTATACAGAATCCACGTTGCTTAACTTCAATTGAGGATGGTCTTGCGCTGGTTCCCACATAGTCCCTAAACAAATACTTAATCGGAAGTGATTGAATGAAAGAACAAATAGACGGAGTGTGCAGGTTCGAGGGGTGAATGGGCTCCCAGACCATGGACTCATTTGGAGCGAAGCTACTGTTGGTTTGGTAAGTCTTTCTCCAGCACTCTTGAGCGATGAACATGCCCCTTTAGGAATGAATGCGGTCTGTTATCGGACTTTCCAAAGCTAGAATGTCGTCATTCACCATCAATACACGGCCGTTCGAAAGCCACTGATTCCTGTTAGT
Source organism: Colletotrichum gloeosporioides (assembly GCF_011800055.1). Taxonomy (NCBI): domain Eukaryota; kingdom Fungi; phylum Ascomycota; class Sordariomycetes; order Glomerellales; family Glomerellaceae; genus Colletotrichum; species Colletotrichum gloeosporioides. The sequence goes on from NW_025544698.1 coordinate 410,573, forward strand.
GACCAAAAGTTCAAGCACGAGATAGCGTACCGCTTACTACGGAGAAATATTAGGAAGGTAGCGAACCATCTTCGGATCTTCAGGCACGATACCTCCCCGACAATAGCTGGATCCGTTGCGGCATCCAAGTTCGACTTACTGAAAGGGCTCTGCCCATCCCCTCAACAGGCGCAACCTTGGACACCTGTTTAGCAGCTTATACTTCAGCCAGTCACTCCAATTCAAGGCCAGTTGTTTTCAAGTTCCATCTGGCCGACATATTGACGACCTTCGCAAAAATAGATCATCCCGACGCAATGTGTTTGCACCAATAAGGGTCAAATCCCGGACCACGATCGACTCCGCAGTCGACATTTTCAACCTCGATGCTACTGGAGTCTACCTCATCAAGCGTTTTTCACTGAGGCAGGGGCTTCTGTTCGTGGCTTGTTATTTCGTCATTCTTCGTTAGATCCAACTCATGCTCCCACGTCCACCGATTTTCTTTGCAGTGTTCCTCAAAGCAACTCCCAACGGTTATTCTATCGCTGTCTCCTCACTATTAGCAGGTACGAGGAAGGAAACAAGTTGGATCGCTTGCGCTGATCTCAATCTCTTGTCTCGATGGCCTGACGTTGTTGCTGGCATCGGATAAACTGAACATGTATCGTCGGCCCGCTCATCTCCTGCAGCTGGCCCAAGTGGTCGCAGCGGATAATCACGCACCCACAGTGAACGTGAAACAAGACACCATGCCGGTCAAATCGAATTACAGCAGATAAAATGAAGTCAACGCTGCAGTACAAGACCGTGTTGAAGAAGAATTCAGGTGTAAAAGTCAGAGGATCGCCAAAGATGCAGGAACGGCGCACTCTTAGTTCGGGCGAACAGCCAGATTGTGCGCGAGGGTGATGCGATGGATTGAAAGCAGCGGGTATCAGAAGGTTGTTGCGGGCGAATGTATCTGGCGATGCTTGTAAAGAAATCATGTGAACTACCGACGGTTTGCGTAATGATTCCGGTGCTGTCCTGTTGGGGACAAACGTGTCGTTTCCTGTGCTGCTTATGGGTTGGAGATCTGACCGAGATGGTCCCGCAGAGTCAGGAAGGCAATTGGGACCATCCATCGGCCTGGTTTTCAATACCTTCAACCATGATGCAGTCAACAGCGTACATCCGGCCTTCACTCACATGCTTCTTGGACCGGGTAACGAGATGCCGAGTGTGAAAATGCTGTACGGCCCAGCGCATGTTCCGAGGGACAGGCTCTCGGATCGTCAAACAGCAGTCTCACTTACAGCAACAGCCAAATGGTCCTTGTTCGAATCCTGGTCACAAAAGAAGATGATACTCGAGGGCTTGGGATGAGCTGGCTGACGAAGAGGAGATTAGGGTGTGGCTCAGTGACTTCGGGACGGGCGGGGAGCACTTTTCTGTCTCCAGCGACGCCGTGCTGATGCTAAATCTACAGTGGAGACAGCGCTGTTAGCCCTCTCCGGCAGAACACAGCGGAGCAGTCGGCAGTGGATTAGCACTGGACGGTCGCATTTCTTGCCCTGAACAGTCTGACCGTGCCACTGTGTGTTGATATTGGCGAAGGGGGATGCCTAGAGGTAGCAACTGCCGATTCAAGCGCTGAAATCGGCAGTCAGCCCCCATAACTACAGCGGCTCGCTGCCGATTATGGCGCGCTGAAGGTGCGCTATATTTACAGCGCTTTCAGTGACGCAGCTGCTGCCTTGGTTGGTCACACGGCATCAATGCACTACTGGACTCGCTGTGGCCCCGGCAATATACGGACACCATCGGCCAGCGGCGGTTGCTTTGAAGATACCCCCTGCGTAGGCTTTTGCGAAGGCCTGGTCCCAAGAAAGTGCGAATGTTAGAGCATACTCGGCGACGAAGTCGATGTTCCTTGCGTTCATTGGGTGAAGTTGAGGAGTCCTGATGGAGGCCGAACAACGTTGGAGCGGGCCACGCTGCCGCCAGCGCAGCAAAGACATGCAAAGTCGCATCCGGTTCAATACGTACAACCCTTAGCCTCCGGTCAAACCCTACGAAGATTACTCCTTGTGTCCGCAGTGATATGATGAATAAGATTCAAAATAAAAGATTTTGCCAATCTTGCGCTGCACCCGCTGGGGGATAGGGAAGACGAAGTCAGGCTGGCCAGGTCACGGTTAGAGATACTCAAGGCGGGCAGCATGGAGGACGTCTCAATGTGCTGAACAAGGCGAAAGGTGATGAGGCGCGCAGGCCGCAAGAGAGATGTTGGAGATTTCCCACCCTGTTCGCCTCAAGGACACCACGTTGCTTAGCACCGAGATCCAGGCTACAATGTCACGATCCAGTGGTTGCGCTGTGTTTGTATCTGGCGTTTGTCTAGATCTTAGCTGCTTCACATTTTGATTACCAGTCCCTACCTACCGAGAAAGAAAATACACACGCCCCAGAAACTCATAGTAAGCAACTGCAATCTTTCTCAAGCTAAAGTTGCGCACATTATTGTACCCCAGTCGAGCCTGCTCCGCGTAACCCTCTGCCATCCTGGCAAGCAGATCCAACTGGATCACCTCGTCGGCAACCACTTTTTGGAACCCCTTGATTTGCTCCACAAGGAGCTTCCCTCCAGAGCAGGCTGCCTTGTTCAAGTGTATGGCCTCGCTCTGCAAAGCAGCATATTCCGGTGTGTATCTACCTACGGCTGGAAGATGCTTTCCAAATTCATGTCAGTAACATTGATATCATTCTTGCGTATGTGCAGACATCAACTTACCTTCTCCTCTCTGTTGCTCCAAGGCCAAGGCAACTTGGGTTGCGGACCTGTCTGTTGTGGATCCATTGCTTGAAATCGAATAAAGGACTCTAGCATCGAACACAGATCCTCTTGCATCGAAGACGTAATCATGGTCACATTGTTCCAGCTAATGTCATGACTAAGAAAGGTTTTTCGGTGGTCGCTCTCTGTACTGGCCCAGGTGTAAAGGGAGATTGCATCCTGTTCGAGACGGATTGACTCGCAAGACCGCACGCCGCCGAGTCTACGCCGGACCCAGCAAAGCAAGCTCGTGCTCTCGTCCTGGCCAGCATCGTCCTTGCCCGCATCTTGTCTCGACTGTGCCTGGATGAACGTGATCAACCAAGGTTCGCCGCTGCGAAGGTGCGATATGAAATCAGAGACGGCTCGCTGTGTGTCGTTCAGAGTTGTCCGCGGCGTGCGTGCGTTCCAACGTGCGCGGTCAACTGGCTCAAGAAACTCTAGGGCTGGGGCGTTGCCTCCGGCGGCGATCGTTTTGAAGAAGTTGAGATGCGCCGTATCCCCTGACGAAACCACAGTCTGCAACTTGCTGGGTTCGAACTTGTACCGGAACAAGTCAAAGTCGTGAGCCGCGATGGGAGTTAGCAGTGACGGCTTTGATGATGTGCTTCCAGTAACACGGTTCACCGCTGCCACAACAAGGGATACGGGATATTGCAACATCTCTGACGAAGGGAACGATGGCATGTTTTTGTAAGCAGCAAATAACAGAGCCAGGGTAAGAAGAAGTTTGAAATGTCTCCCAATCCAGCACAACAAGTCGCAAAACAAGTCCCAGCCGTAACGGAATGTTCCGAGGCAGGTGTTTAAATCGATCTTGAAAGCAGTAGATGGCTTGGCCACGGCAGACTCGGGCCCTGTCTTTCCGTGTGTGGCCTGCTCCGGCGGCGGTTCAGACCCGACGTGCTGTGGGTAAGCACCAACAGGATGAGAATGAGGTGCCGTGCTTGCGGTTGCACTTTCTCGAGCACGTCGTTCGACTCGTTCTTTGAAAGCGGCCAGTCGTTCTTGCAAAGCGGTAGACGCCGCGGGCACGACAGACTCGGGCTGCGTCGTTCTGTGCCTGACCGGGTCCGGCTCAGACCTGACGTGCTGTGTGGGAGCGTCAACGGGGTGTGAATGAGGTGCCTTATTCGCTGCTGTACGGTTTCGAGCCCGTCGTTCTTCAAAGAAGGCGATCGCATCGCGAGATAGCTCGTTTGCCGGCTGCGCGGTGAGGGGCGGATGGAAAGGGGGCACATCCGCCATGCTTCGGTTGCTTCGGCAGCATGTGCCGGGCAGGTGAGAAGAAGAGGAAGAGCGTGAAAACGAGGGCTCTTCTGCATGTGTCGGGGAAATCAATGGATTTCGCATTCAACCACTATCTCTCAGTGGTTTATATACTTGTATTGGAAAGACATGGTTTGAGTAACGACATGAAAATTGCGGTTCATATAGTGGCCTCCTGTGATGCTGAAACATCATGAGCCTTTGGGTCGGTATTGCTTGTCCTTGCTCGACGTCTAGATGTTCATCCTGAGGGAGCGAATCATTGTCACACAAGGCCAACGGTCAGTGATAAAGACGACTTGTCTTTGTCGCCGGCCAGCACGCTACGCGAGCTTTACGCCTGGTCTTAGCTTCATTTGCTTGTGGTCCAGGTGCGCGGGGAAGCCCACTGACAGCGGGGCCAGCTTCCGCCTTGGCTGAGTCTGATACGGCCCGGGGCCAGCGTGCTTGGCCTCAAGGGGAGCCAATTGGTAGCTTCGGCTGAGCACTCTGGTGAGTTGTCACCAAGAGTGAGCTTTGGCGATCCCTTGCCTAGAGGCCGGCTGTGCAGGGTTGCAAGTTGACCAAGTGGTATCCTCAGCCAACACCTCCGGTGAGTTGTCACCTGGAGAAAGCTGACGAGGGCCTGGTCGAAAGGTGACCCCTCCGATGAATTATCACCAGGGGAGTGCCGAGGCATAGGCCCTGACCAGCCTTGAATGACGCCTCCGGTGAATTGTCACCTGGAGGAAGCCATGACAAAGGCCTGGTCGAAAGTCGAAAGCCTTGAGTGACCCCTCAGGTGATTTATCACCGGGAGAGGGCCATGGAGGCCATAGCAAAGGCCCTGACCAGCCTGAGTCAAGCCCTCCGGCGAATTGTCAGCTGGAGAAGGCCATGAAGTGACAGCCATGGCTGACCATCCGGTGAATTATCACCAGGAGGAGGCCATGGCAAAAGCCAGGACCAGACGCCAGCCGTGCAAGGCTCCAAGGCTGATCAAGTGACGGCCTTGGCTGACCCCTCGATGAATTATCACCCGGAGGAGGTCATGGCGAAGCCCTGACTAAGTACGGAAGACCCCAAAATCGACCAAGCAAGTAATAGCTGACATCTCGGGCGAATTTTCGCCTGAGACATCTTGGGTCATGGCCATAGAGGCAAATAGTTGCACTCCAGAAAAGCGAAGCCACGGAGCAAATTATTCCCACACGTTGATGGCGTCTGAAGTTTGGCTGACACTTTTTCATTTCGGGACAGCAGCTATCTGGATTTTTAACAACCTCTGACCACTTCACCGCCAGTCCAACTACTGCCGGGCAGCAACGATACTCTGGCCGTACCATGAGGTTGTGCCAGCGCAGTCTTGTGTGAGAGAGCAGGTGTCTAGGTCGCTGTCTTGCTTCCGCTGAGCTGGCTCGTGAAGTTGCATGCAGCGGTGTACAGCATTCGTTGCATAATTGGCTGTTCGCGGGTGGCTCTGGGAATCAGGACGAATCAGCGCCCTTGGGGGTCCATGCTCTGGACAACACACCGTCTGAGCTTAAAGAAAGAGACGATGCAGCAAGGCGAGAGCGCCTGTGACTTTGGCGGGGGTGGTTCTCTAGCGGTGAGCGGGCGACGGCAAGCCACAGAGCCACAGCAGCCTGACGTACCCAGGGGTCAAAGCGTCTGGCAGGCTACCGCTAGACCCCCTACTCACATAGGGGGCGAAAAAACAAGGTTTCTACGCAAAAAAGGGGGTTTCTACTCATATCACTAAAAGTAGCATTTTTTAGTATTAGCTTACTAAATTAATAACTTTTTATGATATAATTTTTAGCCTCAACTATATTATATAGTGATAAAAGTAGTATTATTATATTACTCTTAAGTAAGGCTATCTAGCTATATATATAATATTTATATATCTTATATAAGTATTAATAAGCTATAGAAGATAACTATATTATTACTTTCTATATTATTAATAATATATTTCTATTTCTTTATTATTTATATTAATAGAGGTGTTATTAGAGGGTTACCCTCTATAATATTATTAATATAGAAGTATACTAAACTCTTTTATAGAGCGAAGTAGGGTACTTAGTGTGCTATTACTAGCGCTAGTATAGCTAGTAAGGCTAGCGCTAGTAATAGTAGTAACTTAGGCTTATTAGTATTAATAATATTATTATTAACTCTAAAATTACTAACTGAATTAACGCTTAAAGTAATATTATTACTATCCTCCTTAATAAGGTTATTAATATTATTATAGACATCTAGGTTACTATTATTAATATAATACCCTCTTATAGCTAGTATCTCTCTAATATTAAAGTAGCTAAGAGGCCTTATATAATACTTAATAATATTTAAAGTCTCTTTTAGTAATAGCGTGAGGTTAAGATTAATTTACTATTTAGGCTTAAGTAGCTTATACTATTATAAGTCTTTTATATTAAATAATATATAGTTATTAATCTTATTAATATAAGTAAGCTACTATTTAAAATTTAGTTATTTTATATACTTATTAATTAGTTAGTACTTTATAACTATATACTCTACTTATACTTCTTTCTCCTACCTCTTAGCCTCCTTTTTTAATATAGTATATTACTACTTAACCTCCTTCTCAGTAACCTTAATAACTTATATCTCTTATTACTATATAATCTCTATAAATATTATATTTATTATAAATAAGTACTATAGTTTAATACCTCACTAAGTCTATTATTTATATTACTATAACTCTATCTAGGTGTTTTAGTTAATAATATACTCCTAGCCTCTCTTATAGTATAGATTACCCTCTAAGATTATAAACTTTATTACTTTATAACCCCTCTAAGTAGGAGAGCTCTATTTAGTACTATAATATTACTTAATAGTATTAGCTTATAGTATAGCTCTCTTAAACCTATTATTATTTAGTAAATAATAAAAGAGGTAGCTAGGTATATTAACTTAGGTTAACTATATATATTTAACTAATTAAGAGAGGATTATATTATCTCTAATTAGCTAGATACCTAACTTTTTAAACCTTACTATAATATTTAGGTATATAAATATAATATCTATTATCTAGTAAAAGCTACTAATAAAGTCTCTATATATAAATATAAGAGTACTACTTTATATAGCCTCTTATAATACTATTTAGTAAGCCTTTTTAAATAGCTAGAAGACCTCTATATCTATAAACTAAAGTAGATATATAGTATAAGGGGGAAAAAACCTAATAATAATATTAAAGTTAATATAGTATTTTATAAGCTTTAGGCTAATATACCTAGAGAAGCTATCTAAAAGGAGTAATTAATATAGCCTCATACTAGCTTCTTCCTAGAGTATATCTCTATATAACTTAGTATAAATACTTAGTATCATACTATATATCTTAGGCTAATTAGAGTAGCCTCTATATATATTAACGCTAAACTATAACTTTATAGTATACCTAAGTTATTAGAACTTTACTAATTTCTTAAATAAATATATATTAAAATACTTAATATAATTTATTATAATCTCTTAATTAGAGAAAGTAATTAGAAACTATATAAAGTAGATACCCTTATTAATATTATAATTAGCCTAAGTAGTAATTAGCTATATCTTAAAAATAAAATAAACTAAGATAATATCTCTAATAGCGTTATTATTACTAACTAAAGTATATAACTCTTTATTAGCTAGATTAATAACTTTATATAGTCTATTCTATTTTTACTATCCTTAGAGTAAAATAATATATATATAGCTATTAAGGTAGCTAATATAGTAGCTAAACTTATTAATATTCTAGATCTTAGAAAGCTTAAGTTTATAATCTTAAGCTATAGCTTTATACTAATTAAAGAAGTCTTATATTAATACTAAGTTAAATTTAATACCCTTTTAGTAAACCTTAATAGGTTTAATCCTTAATCCTTTCTAGAACTCTAAGTAATTAGCTTTTTAGAACTTTATAAAGTGCTCTAAGATAGAGCTTAAACCCTAGCTAGTTTAGAGGGCGTTAGCTATCTCTTTAATAATAAGTAAAGTAGCTAGGAAATTAGTAGTATTAAGCTATATAATAAATACTACTAAAGCTAAGTTTTTAGCCTCTATTAATAACTTTAGCTAACTACCTTCTTTAGGTAGTATAAAGATATTATAACTAACTTAGAGAACTTTTAGATATTTCCTTACTACTATATAAAATACCTTATAGCTCTTAATAATAGCTTAGATTAATAATATTATAGATAGAGGTTTATTAGAGTAGTTAGGGTAGAGGGTTTAATATTATATAGTATATAACGCCTATATAGCCTATTTAGTAGGCGTTAAGTTAGTATTACTCTAGTAAGGTATCTTAGTAGCTAAGATTAAAAGAAATAATTAAAAAAAGTATAGTTTTAGGTTATAATATAGTCTTAAAAAAGATATTTTTTAGTAGTAAAACGAGAAAAACGCAACTTTTACGTAACTAGCTAGAAACCCCCTTTTTTGTGTAGAAACCCTATTTTTTCGCCCCCTATGTGAGTAGGGGGAGTTTTACGCTTGACGCAGGCTGACTAACGCCCCCAGGTAGAGTCGTTCATAAATTGTGCAGCCTGGATACCGGGCTTGCATGTGTGGGGCCCTGCCGGCCCGGGGCCGAGTGCCCGCGATGGCTCCGCTCTGGGGCCGGAGTTATCTTACCTTAGTACTCACGATTCGTAGGCCAGGTGGAACCAGCTGCATCCCTCCAAGATGCTGTTCCTGTGCGGCAGCACGTACCTTTTCGGTTGGCCTTCAAAAATGCCTTTTCCAAAGGCCTACAAAGGGCGCGAGGAATCGCGCTCGCATCACGGGGGCGCCGGAGGGCCGTCAAATTTTCAGATGACGTTTTCAACGGAGTTTTGAACTTCCAAGCGATTTACGGACAATATTTCCATGCATTATGGCTATGTTTTCAGTCTTGACGTGGATTTGCTTGCATTTGGCGCAGTAGACCCAGCCCGGTCGCAGGCTTGGTTGAGGCTGGCGGGGGGCACGGCATCTAGTAGGTTCAGTACGTACCGCCCCTCTGAAGTGGTGGACCGAGGTCCCTGTCTAGATAAGGTTAGCTGGGGCGGGGGATGGGACTGAGTGAGATGGAGGCACGGTGGACCCAGGCCCCGCCCACGCGTCCAAGCGCGAACCACGGAACACCATTGATCCATCCTCCGCACCGCAATAACCAACTTCGTTTGTGTCTTGCCATTTGATGGTCTGTTCAAGACAACCATTTTTGACATCACAAATCATTTCCTACGGCAGAGTCGCACGATCAAACGTGATACACTGACGGTATGGATGCTCCATTGAGGCTCGTTCGACCTGCTCGGCCTGGGCTGTCCAGTCCACGCCCTCACATCCTCGCTCGAGATGCGCCCTCCCCGACCTAGACTCCAACACTGCTTCTTTCATTTACCACGAACGGTCAATCTGCGAAGCTCCTGCTCTGCGAAGAATACGCGAAAATCGATCGTACTTCCTCCATCTACCACGATCGGCCACTCCCACAAGCTCTTGCTCCGCGCAGAAGACGCGAGAACGCTGCAGAGTCCGAAACGATGTGTCTTACGAACTCGCCCACGGTAAGTTTCCCTGCGGTTCTCTGCTGCGCCGACGCTCTCTGCGTGCCTGGTGTTTCTGCTTTGTCTGTTCCGCCAGCTGACTGTGGTCCATAGACAGTGTGCCAGCAACCACTCGACAACTTCAGGGGAAGCAGGAACAAAGCGCGAGCCGGGATTCCTTTTTGCGTCAGCATCAAGGCGATCGTATTGAGCCACCTCGCCCAGTCCGGCGTCATGCCGGAGTCTTTGCCGCCAGGCAACAACTTCTCCTTCTTGCCCTCGCTCCGCCGCGCGTGCAACCTCGATCACGGCCCCGAGTTCGTCGCCGCAATCAACGACCGCTTCGTCTCCCTTATCCGATGCTTGCTCAAGCTTGCGACTCGCCGAAACCTCATCTCGAATGAACATTGGATCGAGTGGACGTGGAACGGCCCCCCGGCCCTGGAAGCGTGGCTGCGAAGCCAGTGCTCCATGAAGGATCACTGGGAGGTGCCCCTGGAGCAGATGATGGGCTCCTTGTCACTCGTTTCGCCTAGCCCACCGGATGCCGTCTTGGATGATCTCGCTGCGCCCAAGCAGGCCAGGTATGCCCCCTCAACCTGCATGGGCCGCATGCCAAAGACGGGATCATCTTACCAGCGACCGCTTTGTCCAGATCTCAGCTCCAGGTCCAACTCCTACGCCACCGCCGCCGTCTATCCCAACACACTCGCCCCGATTCCAGAGCCAGGACCGGCCGCGTCCTTCCAAGAGGCGCCGCCACGAACGCAAGCTCCGCCAAACTCCTTCGGGTTGGACGTGACGGACGGGTCGGCCGACCCAAGCGCGGCAGGAGACAACACAATGTTCGGAGATCTTGATGAGGCGGAATGGGAGGGTCCAGAGGTAGGGTGGGAGGCTCCGGAGGCAGAATGGGAGGCGCCAGAGGCAGGGTGGGAGGCCGGCCCCTACTGGCAAGAGCCAGCTGCCGCAGAGATGGACACTGGAGCTAATTTGGCGGACTGGAACTTGTACATGCAGAACGTTTCGTATTTGCATCAGGACGTAGCCGCACGTCACGCGTTTTTGGACTCGTTTGGTTGCTAGCTTAGAGCCGACAACGCCTTCCCTGCAATTCAGCTTCATCAATGCCAGCACTGAATGTTGTCCCAGTGGAGAAAGCCCTTCATCAGAGCCATGCATGCACCGGTGACGAATACTACGTTCCTCACTTTGCCTTGCGCATCTCACGATTAGGTTGGTGACCTGGGGCGGGCCGACCGGGAGGAAACGCCGGTCCGCCCAGGTACACATTATTATGTAAGGTACCCATCAAGGTGCTGGCTTTTTTCCCGCCAGAACACTACGTCACTAGACCGTTCTGGCTTTTTTTCCGCCAGAACGCTACGTCACTGGACCGTTCTGCCTTTTCTTTCCGCCAGACCACCAAGGTCGCGAACAACAACAAACCTTGAGGGGCTCAACCAGACACATGCTCAAGGCAGTGGACAGACCGGTTATGAACACAGACCACGACGCGGCGTGAGTGTAATGGAACTGTGCGGCCCGGTTCGCTGCTGTGGCTGCTGTGGCTCAAGCTGTGTGGCGCCAGTGACATCTGCGATTCCAGCCAATGAGAGGCTGCTTGGTCAGGTGTCTCTAGTGCCATCTGCCGCTGCAGCCAATCAACAGGCTGGTGACATTTGAAGTCGCCAGCCACACTTCAGGCTTGGGTGATTGCAGATGCCGTCTCATTCTCAGATCACCAGAGACCGTCGATCTTTCATCAATCTGTTCATCCTGGTCGCAGCACCTTCACATCCTATCAGCATCATTTCTCCCTGGATGCAAGGCAAAGCTTCGGAGGGTTCTAATCTTTCGGTGCATAGACAATTCTTACGTTGCTGACCAGCCCAGCTTGGCAGCCCACTGCATGAACTCAAGCGGAGGATCGCATTGCCTGCTAGTTCATTAAGGCGTGACCATTTCGCTCTGAAGAGACAAGTGCATTCCATGCCAACAAAAGCAAAGAGACAAGTGTAGCCCCACTGGAAATCTTGTGTTTGCCCAAATGCAACTTCGAGAAAAGGTCGTCCGTCCCAAAGGGGAAAATGACTGAACCAATCATAGACCATGCTAAGCTTAGCGTGCCAAGGATTAATCAAGATAGAGTCGTATCAGCAGGGATGTATGACCAATAACGCCTTGGTAGTGAGAGAGCGTGTTTCTCTGTTTGTCGTGCCTGCGCGATGCGAAGGGGGCCTTGTCTCCGGCTGCTCGATGCCCGCAACTGATTCCATCGACTGCCAGCAGACTCCGCTACTTGGAATCAGTAGAAAACTCTAGGAGTACAAGGGAACAAAGCCTGATTTTTGCTGGCGAGGAGCCTGCGAAAAAAGCTCATACAGGCTTCAAAAGTCTTTCGCCCACAACGCTTCAAGCTCAGCTTTGAACTCTACATGAAGGCAAGTAAAAAAACACCCCGGGCGGGAATCGAACCCGCAGCTCTCAAATTTGTCGACCTGCTAATACAAGGACATTCAAGCTTACCACCAGGACCGCAGGCCTTGTGATTTTGTTTTGGGAAGCAAGTAAGTACAATTATATCCATGGATTCTGTCGGCTACTCCGCCCGTACCGGTATCCGATGCTGCCAAGGGCTCCTGCAGCTCTGCTAACAATTCATTTGCTCTGCAGCCTGATCGCATATCCGAGACAAATCTGAGGGGTGACCCACGCCTGACTTGGATGTCACACTGGCCAGGTGGGATTGGGATTTGCTTTTCATGTCCTCGCGAAAGTGAGCATTATTCATGGCCAAATATCCTTTGCAGACTTGATTGTACGCGTGCTGCGATAGATTACACAGTCATGCGTGGGCCCATCATCTGCATTCAGTGAGCGATAGCTGAGAAGAGATTGCAAAGGTTCCGCTATCATGAGGACTGTACCACCTCAACTTGCTCAACAGCAGTCTCAAAGAGGATCAACGACTTAGACTGATCTTGAGGAGCCCATCCCACCTTCACTTTTAATGATCGCCAACTTGCCGCCGCTATGTCGCCGGGGCATATTTCACAGACCGTATTACCGCGAGGAAAAGTTACTGAACAGCTGGAAATCCAGGAACACCAGCACCTTCTCGCATGGAGGGAGATCATCTGAAAGAGCAATTTCAACCATAGTCATATTGAATTGTCTGGCTGCGGAAATGGCCTGGGAAGGATACTCGGTTCCGGCTGACCTCTAACGCAAGCCCAGCGATGAGAGCTGAGACCTCAGCAAAGCCGCGCGCCAGAGCTTCTCAATCATGAGACATGGTATGACATATCAAATAATTCGATGCCGTGAGAGCTGGACAGGTAGAGGGACCTTTTGCCTGATTTTCAATTAGATCTTGGCTCAAAGTCATCACAAGGTCTCAAGTATTTAGGCGAGGAGCCCATCCTTTATAGGGGCAATCAAGCGATCATCATCGCACTGATAGTGAGTTTGAAGAGCTTTTGATTCGCGCCGTTCAAGTGATCACTCAATCTCTAGACATAGAGAACGTAAAGGTGAGTCTCATAATGAGTCTCATAGTGAGTCTTATGTGAATCTCATGGTGAGTCTCATTCTTATTCTCGTCCTTGCCAATAACTGCGGGAAAGTTTTGCGTCCTCCTCCCATTACGAGTCAACAAGCTGGTCTTTTCTTACGGCTCGTAGATACACTCAATCACTCCCCTGTTCATCTTCATCCCAGTTAACCATGAAGACCATCACATGTTCAAAGTCGGTAAGCTCCTCGTCGCTTGGAAAAGCGCTCATGTTCGGCCAATCTACGTCCCGCGACCAGCAAGTCGGAGAGTGTGATCCGTCCCGGCAGCTCTAGCAGCTGACACAAACCTTATCTGTTCGGCGTTAACGACGGCCGCCTCTAGAAAAAAGGCGTAGGCCGCCGCAGAGGGGGGCGTTTTCTTACATAGGGAGCTCGGTCGTGACGTTAAGTATCTTGGCCGTCCTGGATCGCTTGGCATTGGCAACGGTCTTACGAGTGGACATCAGCATGTGAAGGAACCAAACTCAGCCTTCGTGCCTGGTCTGTACTTACTGACGTTAAGTATATGTTATTGGGATCCGTGTAGTTGATCACGGGGATGTGCTCAATGTACTTGCGGTTTTTCTAATCTCTAGGATGGTCCATTGCTGGGGTGCTCCGGACCGAAGCGAGATACCTCTCTATGTTAGTGAGCAGATACAGCGGATCAAAGTGGCCGTATCCCAATAAATTGAGACATTTGAAACACGTTGACGCCGCAGATAGCTCAGCAGGTTGCCATCAGTCTGGAAAACAGGAAGGAGAGGCTATTTCGCGTTGTCATTATCCTGTTTTCCCTTCTTAAGCAGGAGCAGCTCCCGTCTCTCGCCAGCGTCTGCACACCAAACAGATCCGTGCCGAGTGCCTTGACCGTGTTATTCTTCCGTACGAGAGACGCTCCATATTCTAGTCATCTCAACCGGGTTCATTAGCGCCGTCAAGGTGTCTACATCTGCCATTCGAGGATGTCGCGCGCATCGCGGAATCACTCGGCACATTTGCTTTTGGGACAAAGGTGCAATTTGAGCCCATTATCTGTTAAAAAAAGAGCGTCAAACGAGCTAATCACAAGCCTTTGATATGGGTGAAAGTCGTGATAGCGCCAATCAATACTTTGCTGCTGATTCGGGTAGAATTCCGGTCGAAGAAGGCGCTGTGCTTCGGCTTGGCCTAGACCACATTGCTAGCTAGTGCTCCAGCCTTTTGCATCTCAACAAAAGTCCGCCGGGATGTCCGCGAGTTATCGCCGAGTGCCAGAAAGTGCGCTGGTTCAGATGTTTTGGTCGCGTTGGGGTGTTGCCAGACTTCCGTCCTGTTGGATGCCCATGTTGCGCGTAATGTCCTCGATCGGGTCATCATCAGCCACAATCTATCTTGTTCTCTTCTGAATCACGGCTGAAAGGTTCTCTCCACAGACAGCGAACGTGCCCATAGAATTTGGCTTCGGCCCTCGGGAGATGGCATACTGAGATTGCTGTCAATCATTTCTTGGTCCTAGTAGAAGGTTTGTCCTGCAGCTACGACCGTCTTGGATCATTGCTTGATATCATTCGCGCGGCCTTGTGTGTAATAAAGGTGATGACAGACCTCTTTCGTTGGAATAAACATATTGTACAATTGCATATGAGACTTCGCTCCGCTCCTGACGTAACATGGTGTCAGTTTGTCAATGTACCTGAGATGACGGCGTTTGTAGTTCCTACATATAGTGCCAAAGGAGACGGTCGCGTGCCTGCCTCAGATGATCGTCATTTGGAGACCGGCGGCGTCGAAAGCCTGATGTACAGTCTTGAAGAAGACTTCATGGTACGGGCTCGCAGTCTTGGTCTTCATCGACTTGATGCTGTGAAGCAAATTGAACCATATTCTTGTCGAGAGAACACTTCACATGGAAAGTGTCCATGCAGCGATAAATAAAGCAGCGATAATGGGGACTACTGACTTTGAATCTACCGGAGGAAGTTTAGTGCATCACGCCTCTTGGCTGGCGAAGCCATTTTCATACCTTCAAGGGGCAAGATCTCGCGTATGGGAAACGTTGATCGGCTGCCAATAGTTGTAGTATATTTTATACTCCCAGTGGCATGCAATATCTCTTGAAAGATATTGAGAAACCTGATAAAGACATGACGGGTCATCAGGCTGTACACATCCAAATGTTAATAGAGGTGATATCGGATAAGCCAGGCATGCGGGATAGCAACGTGTCGTCTCACATTGACATCAACTTGGGCTTTTCAGGTTACCTTGCAAGACGTCCGTCACAATAATCCTGTCAACGTAATTGACACTTCACTCCCGATCCTGCAGTCAAAAAGGTGGGCAGCTCCCTGTGGTCCGGTGAAGGAAAGTAGAGACATCTCCTGGGAGAAAAAATCGATCCCATGATGCTGCAAATATAGCTCTCGGAGGGTAAAGCGTCGAATGCGACCGGTAAGTCTCATTATGAGCAGGTCCATCTGCTGATACCCATCTTGTTAGCTTCGCTGATATCAGGTGTAGAAAATACCTAACTCAGAAGACCGAAAGGGCCGAAGACTGAGCAGAAGTAAAGGCTCAGAGGGCTTTCGAAAGTTGGATTTGAAGAGCGAAAAATATGCTTACTTCCGAACCATGGACACGCAGTTATCTATATGATACTCCATAGTGGTCTGAGAATGGTTTGCGTTTCTAGTCACCTCGTTGGATTATGGGCTAGCCATATGTTTATCGACCTGCCTTGTATTGAGTTCCAGGCTCCGTCGCCAGGTACCATTAGAGCGGCAGGGGATTCGAAAACATTTCATCGTGGCCCAAAGCTCTGGTTGTGTGAACATTCATGTATGCCAGCAAGCCAGCTCGAAACAACGCTCCGTCTTGCCAGAAGAAGGAATGAAAGAAATACGTCCATCGAGTGTCACAGCGCATCCGTTATACATTTAAGATGTGTGAGTAGTCCCATCTACGCAGGATAACGACCTTCCACTTGAATACGTACAGTTTGGGATTTCCATATACTACCGCTTGAGCGATGCGCATGTCCGTATTAACAGTCCATGTTGTAGATTTCGACCCAAAATCAAATAGCGGCATGTGTATTCTGCCAGCGGAGCAGGCTTTATCTATTTCCTATATATCGAAGAATCGTCAAGCGTGATACTTTGATGTTCATTTCACAGACCAAATGCGTTCATATACACATCATAATACTGAATGGGTGGGGATGAAAATTGAGCACGAATCTACGTGGAAATGCCGAGAGCCTCCAGAAAGATCGGTATGCCATTGCTTCCAAGACCGAAGCTTCAAGCTGAGTCTGAGGTACAGGAAGGCGAGGCTCCCATGCGTGATCATTTCGACGTTTTGGATAAGATGGCTTCCAAAGATACCTAAGTAAATGGACGTTCGTGGGATTGGAGACATGTCGAACATCATCAAGAAGAAGCCAGCCAGAACATGAAAGGATGTCTTTAATTTTAACTGATCCCCAACCCACGTCAGCTAGCATGCCCTATTCCGACCCAGGAATTTGTGCATGGCCTAGACTGAACGCGAAGGCCTTAGGGATGCTGATAAGCTTATGTTTTGATCTTCATCCACCGGTTTCCATGTACATCTCCTCAATTCCACTGTTCTCTCAAGTGTCGCTGGCAGAAGGAATCACGGCCTGTGAAACCGCTGACCATCTGCTTTGTTGTCTTGTCTTTATCGCCTTCGTTTCGCTGGGAATCAGTGCTCGTTTCCTGACTGCTTCTGCGGTTGCTTTGAATTTGCGGTGGTCGTTCCTTTGCGGCTTTCGATTGCTGGCTTTTGAATCCATCCGCTGGACCGGACCACTGCCTATCATGTCTCAGCATGGGTCCCAGCCCTGGAATACACGGGTCATATTGCTCGGCAACTGCGACTTCAACATCACATCTCATACATATCTTGCTCTCAGCAGAGGTGAAAGTTCGGTAATAATAGAACCCTTGGATTGATGCAGTCACCGCGTGAAGTCTCCAAGGAGCCTTTACACTCCACTTTAACAACCCAAGTCAGGAAAACAAGGGATACCGAAGTTCTCATCAGATTCCATCAGTAACGAATCCCGATATTTGCTGACAGTCGGTCCAGTGCCCTGATTTACCCGGGTCATGTCGACCGTCTAAAGTCTGCACACATTGTATTATTTATAAGAGAACCTATTACACAGGCTTCAAATCGTTCTTTTTGACTTTTACAAGCCATATGAGCGATTATGATATCTGGAAGCATTTGTGTCGCCCTGGAAAGAAAGACGACAAGTACGCTTCGCGAGCCGCAAATGCACAAGTTCAAATGGTCAACCTTCCTCTCTCGTCTCCTTCGCCATCCAGACCCAGCGCCTTGTGACGCATTGAATACAACTCCGTTAGAACCGCAGCAATCACATTTCAAGCCATGGATTTCAAATTTGTTCACTTAATGCAGAGCTCAGTCTGCACTGAGTCGAGTACTTCAATTCCATTGTTCCTGATGTTGACCTGTTTCTGCTGCCGTTTGAGAAACACTCAACGTTTGGCTGCCATATGCCTGCGAAGCTGTGAAAGCGGACGAGGCCACTGGATATACTGTGGACAGAAATAATTTATCTCATACATACCAATATATGCCAAATACATGCCGATATGTGCAGACTGGGTGAACCTTGTTCAAATGTCGCTCAAGGTACTAAAATGGGTCGATAATGGGCCATGGAACTTGCTGCATGTTACAAATCTAGAATTGCTAGGAACCTGGGATTAGTGAGACCTCCCACAACTCTGAATAAGCCTCGGATCTTCAAGTTATCAGAGAAAAGGGGCGTGTTTGTTTTGCCATAACAAGTCGACTCCGCCGTGTGTTGGCCCGCAAGCACGGATCCACGCACAGAGCTGTTGCATGATACATATGACCGAGGAGCCGGATTTTAAAACCAAATGTTCCCGTGGGCGTAGCTCTTATCATTCATTTCTCTTATTTATTTATGCTCTACCATCCGCTGCCACTCATACTATTACTATCTTGTGGTATTCCCTTGGGGTTTAGGGTAAAAGCTCTCACGCTGGTGGCAGCTTTTGGGAAAATTGCCACAGGAGCGGCAGCTTTGTGGAAGACACTTGCCGGAGTAACAAAATTCAAATGTGGAGCGGAGGAGCGCAAAAGAACATTGCAGGGCTTGGTATTCTTAGAAAAATGCCAAAAGTCCGTCTTCTTTCCTGCTTTTGACACGTCAGTCTATATCAGGCGTTCGGCCGAAGAACGGACCGGAACAAGTGCCGACGTCTTTCGGCACGACTGAAGAGCAGGAGGTAGCAATAAATCGTGGTTTGCGTCGTCTTCAATAGCCCCAGCATCTCTCACATCTCGTCAGCAGATGTAGTCCGGCGTCCAATTTGTAGTCAGACCGTGAAAAAGAGAAATACGCGGGGCCACGTCACCCACAGCCATGTTCTTCATCCAGGCCAGACCATCCAGTCATGCAAGCTTTCCAAACTGACTCGTTGCTCAATATGCAGACCGTTTCTGGGAGCTACCTGATTGTAGATATGATAACGGGAAGGAGACGGGAGTGTCGTTGGAAGTCGACGCATCATGATGTGATCTTCTGAAAACCTGCCATCGGGAAACAGATGTTTCTCTCCCGTGGAGGGTTGATTCACAGTCTCCCCAGCTGCACTACCAATGGCCACGTCATATTCTACTTGCGGGCGGCACTCGAGAACGTGATTGAGAATCCCCCCAAAAGTCGCAACTTCGGTACTTCAAGTCTTCGGAGCTAGTAAAATCTTCAAAAGTCTGAGATGCGACCTGGCGAATCAGCTGCATCGCATAATCGCGAAATTTATTAATGTTGTCACATTTACTGATTTAACTGCTCAGGCCCGCATCGGTCAGGAAAAGGATTGATGCTCAACTTCTGGACAGTAGAACCCAAATTTGTGTTACGAGTTGAGTCATCCACCGGATGTAGGTAAATCGGCATGCTGCAACACACTTACATCTCGTGAATAGAAGTGGGTGAGATTCGACTTCAGGCCCAGGTGTTTGCAAGCCCTTGAGAAATCAGGCGCGACCACATTCACACCAATGGAGCCGGCAAGGTGTTCCGCTTCCCTCTAACCAGGTATGTGGACTGGGTGAATCTAAAACTAATATTTGAATCTCCTAGGTGGTGAAAGATAACCCGCTGAATTTAGCAATCCACACATATAAACAGGGGATGCCATTCGATCGCCATACCATTCATCACGTTCCGCCCGAGAATCGGTCCCTCTCCCAAGAACAGAAGATAGGCTTATCTGTCAAATATTGGGCTTCAGAGGCGGAATGCATCACGGAGAACTCGAGGAATTGAAAAGCTAAAGCCGAAGAAAGCTGCTGAATCTAGTCGAGCCGATGCGAGCTTTCTGCTTATAGGACAATAACGAAGGAGAGACAGCAGATCCAGGTGGTACTTCTAGATTATCAGACACACCTTGTCAGGTCCATGTGTCCCTCATCTAGACACTCAGGAATGGGGCATCATTCATTTCAGGGGACCTACTAATTTACTTGATTTGAAAGACCCGGTGATATTGCTCTAAATGACGAAACCCGGATGGCGATGTTGAAGAAGACTAGTCGCCACCACCCAATCAATATCAGCGCCCTGTGTGTGAACATCAAAGTCGACAACAGCTGGGCGGCTTCAGTCCGGACAAGGCGCTGGTCGAAGTGATTTCCAACGGGCTTGACTGTTACTAAGCCGGCAAACAGCAGTTGATTTCTGGAGTCAGGGAAACTGTCAGCATTTGAATTGAATGAGCCAAAAGAGAATGAACTGGTAGTTGTGCCGTCAGATATTGAGCGCCGCTTGTGATTGACAACTTGTGCCCGTCATTTCTGACTACTATACGTGGGCCCTGTTGATTGAATTGGTCACGCTTGTGGTGACGGTGTCCCAAATATTCCATATCGCCTAGTTTTGATATGTTTAGCCTGAGGTTATGGAGGCCTGCTGCCTAGATAGTGTTTCCGTGGTGCGCAAAGATGAAGTCTTGGTATGACCTGGAAATCGAGCAGACTGTATTCAACCCTGTTCTCTTACCGTGTCTTACAACCGCATCACTGGGGCTTTCCAGCTTCTTGGAATCTATGGGATAAGGTCTGGGTTTGTCGCTTCGCGCGCGTATATCAGCGATCGCATCTTGTGTGGAAGTTTCATCTTGACTCTATCTAATCCCCATTGGATTAGTGAGAGATATTGTATTGTGATATAGTTAAGCAGAAAGCTTTCTGCTGTCCTCTTTAGGTCGCATTGCAGGTGTTAGCCTCCAGGGTTTCCAGCGGTAGATATACTATCCTACGTCGCTCAATACAAGATCTGCTCCCAAGTCCATAGCGTAATGGTTCTGTGCCTTGTGCTCCATCTTATCACGCTCCTCAGCATCCCCTTCTGCCCATATCAAACCTCTGGAATAGCTCTCCACTCAGTGGAATTCACTTACTGGCGGGTCTTGAAGGTACCCGGACAATTCAAACCTCCATGTTAAACGCAGTTACAAACACAACGTCGTACGGCTACCTGGCGCGTCTTCTTGTGCGTCCATCTTACAAACGTCCTGTAGCACCTTGGTGAGGTTCTCTCAGATGACTTTAAGTTCGGTTCAAGAGGGAGACGAACACATAGGGGGCATGATTGTTGCAATCAGATGAAAGGGAAGAGGTGAATGATACTGGTGAGGAAGTTGATTAATGGCGTCGGGTCTTTGAGCAACAATGAAGTGAAAAATAATAGTGATGATGGGAAAGCTGTCCATCGGCTAGGCGCACACTTTAGTAAGGGGATTGCTTTGAAATTTCCCAGCGAGGCCATAAGGGTGAAGAAGCGAGTCTCTCACTCATGGGTTATCAGTCAAAGACGGCTTTCGTCTCCGCCGCTAATCTTTGTGTTGAATGAGGCAAATGAGAAGGAATGATGAGAACATGAGCCCAGGGCGGAAGGATACCCGACCTGAACGGCAACAGAAACTTGCCATGCCATCACATTCATCTCACAAACGAACTTGTATCGTACGCTGAGTCATACTTACTTCCACTGGCAGAGTGCGTGTTCCTCTGTTTCCTCGCTCACCGCTGAGTCTCGAAGCTTTCCACCTTCTTGGAGGCTTTCCGCCTTCATGAGCAAGCAACCAGTTTCGAGGAGTGCCGCATGCCCGTTACTTCTTCAGAACGGCCGCTTCTTGACAAAAGCAGTCCCTGCGTAGAAATCCACAATGTCAAAGAACCCAGCTGTCAAGAAAATATTCCACTACCTCAATGCAACATCATTTGTAATTCAAATATTCCTGCAGAATCATAGGATTTCATATCTTCACAAACGTGCCTAGAACTCGTCATGAACATTCACTTTCGTGAGCCACGGCCAATAGCACCAGATACACGCTTTTATTGCTTGCACTACGTCATTTGGATCTGAGTAGAAGTCGTTTCTTGTAGTCACTGCCCCCTTGTCCAGATCTCGTTATTTCTGGCATTTGCTGCAGCTGAATAACTGGTATGTCGCCTGTAACCATACGATCAGCGCAAACTACAATGGTCACTCCCATAGCATATCTACTTTTTCATCTCCTGCTTGATCTCGCATCCGGTGCATATCGATGAAGTGGCTTCGGAAGCTCCTCGGTCGTGGCACCCGATGGAAGGATCACGCGTTTCAACGGTGATACCGCTCCATGCTCACACCGCGATATCGTCTCCTCTGGCCATGCGCCATTCGTTATCCTATAGGGGCTGGCACAAAGCTGGAAATCTTCATAGCAGTTTGTGGGCTCGGGTCCGTAATCAGAGTTGGTGGTCGACACAAGTCCGTGCCGGTCCCGCTAGAAGTCAGTGAGACACTGCGAACATGTCGCGGATCTACTGGTCCAAACTGTTGGCTGGCCAGCAGGCGACATCATATGATGAGGTCGCCCGTCGCTCAGCGGTCGTCACTCTGGCTGACAAATCTGACGGTCTTCCAGGGCTTGGAGATGAAGGACTGAAGAACGCAAATATGATGTTACTTATTGCGCAATCATGAAGAGTCATCTCTAGCTTGAAGACCTGGAAGCTAGTGTTGTTAGCTCGGTTTACTGTGATGGATATCACTCGAGAGGTGACTGGCCTTACGTCGCCAGACATTCAGTAGAAATACATCGGTGGCATCTCCATGGAACCCCTGAAAGCGTAGCCATCAATGTCGAGAGATTTGGAACTCCGTTGAATATCTCAGCCTACACATTAACTTACAGAGGTCAGCAAGATTCCAGGGGCATCTTGCTCTCGTATGCGCTTCTGCGTTCAACTAAGCGATGGATGGCCTGGAGTTGCTCTTGCCCGTCTTGGACATCATATAGAAGTGATGACGGGAGCGGAGTTACTTCAGACTTCTACACCAAGCGGGTTGCAGAGATACAGTCGCTTGAATCGAAGAGAAAGGAAATAGAGAGCATCAGTTCTGCCTACATAGGGAGAGAATCTGTGCGCCCTTCGACGGTATTGATCTTTCCTGCCAAAGTGGGCTGTGTGATATATCTCAGCTCAAGAGTCCCATCAGAATTGACTGAGACTCCGTCCCTTCAATGACAGTAAATCTATTGAACTGAGTTCGCACCAGGCGTCTCTTTCTCTCTCTGGTACACCCAGAAAACAGTAGACGTCTGCAGTCACACGTTTGACTTGCTTATTACAGTCTCTAGGAAGACATCCCATCTCCATGTCGAAAAGTCCGAACGGTCTCCACACTTGCCGCATTACGCATATGTAACAACATTTCCACTGGACCGTGTCCTTGGCCAATATCACCCCCGAACCTACCGACATTACTCCTAACATATTTCTACTACCACAAAGGGTTACACCCAGCATGGACAGTCAACCAGTCCGGAAGTTTGTCGGTTATCTCGAGCTAATGAAGATCTTCGTTGCTGCGTCTCCATTCACCATAATCCATTGTTTCAAGCTTGGCTCCTACTGGAGCGAGACGATGCGGAGTATAGTACCGGACGAAGGGACAAGGAAACCGGTAAGCTTGCCCAGCATGCTCATCAGCAGTGTCTCGTACAGGATGGCTGAGACCATGTCTATGTCGACACTGAAGACCTGGAGGATGCACGTCGCTCCGGGAGAAGCACAGATGGGAAGATATTTCGTACCCTTTGCAAGGTGCCTTTGGGGAATAGGTTTTCTTGAGCGAAAGGGTTTGTAATACTGGCGTGTCTGTGTTCCTTCGTATCAAATCAAGACATCTGCTTTCTTCACTCTGTGTTTTCAACCCAGCTTCGACCAAATGACAACCTACTGAGCAAGCATTGCCAAGAATAGCAGGACCACGTAGACACACGCCGGCAACTGGTCTTCAAACTAACCTTTTCTCACTCCTAGCAGCTTCTGCTGACCTGCTGGCTTCTCAAACCGGTCGGATCCATCATTGCTGCACCGACAGTCCTGCCGAGAAACACCATAACCTTATCGCCATCAATGACCTCGCCCGGGCGAAAGTTTCATGCTCATCTCAAGATGAGGTAGAGGAAAATGACCCGAGCCGCTAGACTGAATTGTGTAAAAGACCAGCCTGTCCACCGTCATAGCCACGGTGTGATAGGAGGGTCTCCGCCCTTGCAGACTCTTATCTACTGCAAAAGGTTACAAGAAAGCTGGCATAGCTTTCAGAAAGAGGGTCATGCCAGCACCAAATTCATGTCGGAGGAATAAGAGAAGAGAACACTGTGAACAAAGTGAAAAGAACAGCACTGACGACATGCCAGTTCTCAAGACTAAGAGTGCCGTTTCCGGAAACGATGCCGCATGCGGCGCCGAATACTTTCTGTCATTTTGCATGACACTCGAGCTGGGGGAAATCCTGGCTTGGCAGCTGCATGAAAGATGATCTGAACTCCGCATCGCGGCGCCAGGGGCTGAAATTTTGTGGTTAAATTGTTGGAAAAGAACCTCTGCCTTGGTCCGAAAACACCAAAAAACACAATGGGGCTGTGGTTCACAATAAATGTGAGCTCTAACGTTCGTCCCAAAGGCTTATTTGGTTGTGAATCGAAGGTCAATCGCCAGCTCCGGGCCCATATCCCCCGTGTGCAGCAAGAGTTTCCATATCAAATCTCTCCACAGGGCGTCGCTCGGGGCGACATTCCCAACTTGCTCATGCTTGGTACGCAGAACACCCGAGTAAGCCGCCACAAGCTCCGTGTCAAGGTCCCTCTGTCCAAGAAGACCTGGCCAGTTCCATGGGTATCTACTCCCCACGACTACCACTTGCCAAGTTGCCATTGACAATATCAAATGTCTCAACTTTGGTGCAGTTCTTTGGCTGGATTGGACCACGTCCCGGGGATAAGTGAAAGGGTGCGCGCGGCCATTAATTGATGCCATCGCTTCACACAAGCCGTATCTCCGCGACCAATCTGTCTAATAATACGGACCTGTGCCTCATGCAAAGACTGTGTCGCATGGAGAAAGCCGCTTCAGCCATCAAATAGTTCTGCTGGATCGTGGGTACCTGGAAACGCTTGACTTACCAGCCACGCGCAAGCTCTTTCGAGCTTGGAAATCGGGTTGCCTCAGAGGCTGAGAGCTTCGCCGAGTCTCTTCGCATCCCCAAGGCATATGTTTTACACGACGTTCTCAACTCGTACTGCTGGCTTCATGGACATGAAGGGGGGTTTGCATTGGCCACCCCTGTCCACCACGTCCCTGCTTCAAAACCGATGACTGACCGAGCTTTCATGGGCAGCGGTTGGTCCCTCGGAAGCGAATGAACATGGCCAGAGCAGCAACATGTCCTGGTTAGACGGTGATCAATGTCAACATCTCTGGGTCTGGGCGTGCGGGGAGAGTCTGCAACCTGCGTTTGCCAGTTCAACAACTACAGAAGTGACCGAGAGCCCAAGTTTCCATTGAACTCGTCATCTTGTTGATTGGCCGTGGCCGTGATGGGACAGATGACGGCGCCGGGACCGCACAAGGCAGTACTCGGAGGGCACACATGTTGACTGCAGACGTCTAGGGGTTGGAAGAATCAAACTAGCAACTATGAGACCTGTCCCAGAAGAGCTGCGCAGGTAAGTCATGACCAGACATTTGAAGTTGTCTAGCATCTGCTGCTTGTCTCTCGGTTCAAATTCGTTGCTCAGAAGGTATGGAAAGCTGGCGATTCAGCCTGGCCGTCTCGAGATGCACCCGGGCGACAACAGTGTCCTCTGGCCTGGTAAATAACTCGAGATTGGACTGCGGCAGGTTTTGTGCGGACTTGTAGCTTTTCAGAAGGCTTTCGAAACGCCAGGGCGACGGGATTAGCACCTTAGTTCTGGTAATGGGACAGCATTCAAACACACATATTCACGTGGCATTTCTCCAGCACGCCTGTATGAGTAAGCTGAAGCACCTTTCATTATCGTTCCATAAACTATGTAATACCGCATTTGTGAAGAAGTTAATGAAAACCGAAGAATGATGCCAGTGAGCCAAGATCCTGTTGATGCTGCAAACACGCCACTAACCCATAACTTCTTCTTTACGCCCTTTTCATACGCCGCAGAGTCTCGATGCGACGAGCTACATCCTCCTTCTCCACCTCGAGCTGTCTTTGTACAGATTGAAAACCTGATGTGGCTCGCTGGACGTCTTTCAATCGGCGTCGTGCTCGTCGCAAATGGCGCAGCTGCTCCTTGCCGCACTGAGCCTCTGTTTCAGTGCGGACTCTCAAGCCTTGAATCATATCAGAAATCTGGCGTCTTTGCTCCAGCTCAGTCGTCAATTCGCGCGTCTCTACTGCCACATCGGAGGTATGCCGCATTGCCAATAGTTCAGAAATGGCCTTGTGGGCGGCGCTGACGCTGGTCTCGTAGAGGGTGAGTTGTTCGACATTCTTACGGATCCGTTGCTCTTGCTGAGCCCACATGTGCTCATCCCAGGCCTTCCTGGCAGGGGCTGCTGCGATCCACTCGGCAATGGAAATTTTGGTGCCCTGGTGTGGTCCGGGGTGGTCATACGTGGGGGCTACTTCGACAACATCCAGATCCTTGTGAAGAACCCATGCTGACGCTTGGGATTCATCGTTGTCAGACAACGCAGAAGCCAGTGCCACAAAGACCCGCCGCTAAAGAGTCCCGTCGATAGGCGCAGGAGCTGGGCGCTCTGTCGTCATGAGGTAGAGCGCATTTACTAAAACGAAGACGCCGCAGTCGAAACCGTTATCTTGTTGGGGACAATCGGCGAATCTGAGCATTGTCTGTGACTGCATCCGAGTCTGCAGATGGGTCTGCTCGAGGTCGCTGACCCTCTTGACAATGTTTTGTCTCCACATATGCAGATTGGCCATGAGCGAATCAAACACGTCGACGTTTTTGCCGTCAGCACTAACGTGCACTAGTACCCAATGCCTGGCTTCTTCAAGGTGAAGGGGCACCAAGTACCCCTTGGCTGGGGTTGTTGCATCATCCCAGTGGTTCGTGTGTGAGGATACGACACAGAAGGTTGACAACAACACAAACGTCTCTGGTGGCAAAGCTCCATGCATGACACTCATGCAAAGATTCATTGCGTCGCTGTTCAGCATTTTCCCTGGCGCCAAAGTGGCCGTGTCGTCCATGTTGACCAGACAGCTTACGCCCGCCTCAGCCTGGGATGCCATATCCTCCGTCGGAGAGCGGCTTGGCGAACTCATACTTTGATCGACAATCGGCCGAGACACAATGGGATCGCCAAAAATAGTTGATGGACCAGAGTCATCGGCGTCCTCCTGGAAATCAAATCGGAAGTTCGCGGGACTGAAAACGTGACTCCAAATTGGCGCCTTGTTCTTGATTTCGTGGAGAGGCGTTTGGAGCTCCGGAAACTCTGCTAGCGAGTCTTCATCGACAACGTAGTCGTGTTCGACGAAACGTTCTTGTCGTCTTCCAGATTCGACGTCAACAGAATCATCTGCTGACTTGTCTGTGTGGGCATCCGCAGCTACTTCCGCGAGGGACTCGGGATCCACAGGATGCCCGGGGAAGTGGTTAAAGCCAAAGTCTGCACTTTGCTCAGGGAATTGGTCAAGGTCGCGGAGATCCTCTGACGTTGCCTGAGGGGCTCCAAAGTCGTTGTCGAAAGCCCTATCACCTTTCGGAGGGATAGGATGGTTGTTTTTGGGACGAGCAACTGGCTTGCGCGAGAGAGTTTGAGAGCCTGATGCCACCTCTGAAGTGGATTTGGGGGCTTGAGCAGGTGTGTACGGGTGGGGAGCGTCTGCCTGCGCAGCTGGTGCCGGCGGGTTGCCGGAAGAGTCCTGCCCGAGGACCGAAAGAATGCGCGCGGCTTCGAAAGCGTCGTCCGGCGTCCAATTTGCCTTTTGAGATACTCGACTTCCCCGCAAGCCCCTTCTGCGGCTTTTCTGGGCTTGCCTCAGGGCCTCGAACGAAGGTGCAAATTCGTGCTGGACGGCCAGCTTTTTCAAAGCCAAGTAAAATCGTTCGCTAGAAACGTCTTCAAAGGTCCGACACAGGGTTTCGGAGGGGACGTTCCAGGCACGAGCAACGGAGTCAACGAGCTGCCGGAACTTTTTGCCTGTATTTGCAACGACGAGAACCTTTCTGACCGCTTGGGGGAGACGGCCGATGATGTCAGAGCGGGAGTGTGTGGACTGGTATTTCCGAAAGATGGATTGGAGCTCGTGGCCGAGGGTTTCCAAGTCCGTATCCCGCAGGAAAGAATCGAGCTTCTCGATGTCGACGTTGAGCTGGTGATCTGCGTCGTGGCTCTGGTCGTGGGTTCTGATGGGAGGATCACCGACCGGGGTGTCTTGTCGGACAGATGCACCTACGAAGAAGGGAGGTTAGAAGGGACACTGGCTGCAGAAGGGTTTGCAGAAAGCAAAAAGACAAGAAAAGCTGGACGAGGAAGGATTGACGAACCATGCAGGCGGTCGTCGTAGTCGGTCATGTCGGTGTCGCGGCAGACGATAGGCGCCGACGAACGAGGTCGCAGAATGGGCATGGTGCCGTAGGCTAAGACAAATCACAGAACATACCTCGTTCAAGGATGTCGTAAAGAAGAAGATCAAAAGGCACACAAGCAGATGAACTGAAGGACAATGCCCAAAACGATCAGCGGAGTGGAGTGTTGGTGGTGCTGACGGTCGGTCGTTGGTCGCGGCTCGCGGGATATGATGCAAGAGGTTGTAGGCAGAGCGCACGACGGCCGGTAAGTCGAGGCCAGGTAAGTGAAGGTCGACTGAGATGCAACGCCAAAAAGAACCAGAGGTAGGTGATGGAGGCCGCGATGTTGATGTCGATGTGGTCGTGTGGTGATGCGGTTGCGATGTCGTGGCGGGGGGTGGAATGCGACGGGTGGCATTGCGTGGCACAAGACGGTTGATGCACCTTCCGGCAGGTGCGCCGGCAGGCGGGGAGGCAGGGAGGAAGGCGCATCGCACAGTGAGGTGGCAGTGGTGTCAATCACTGTGGTCAGTCCCGAGGGCGTGCGGGTATAGCGATGTTGGTGGAAGACTTCAGGGAAGGGGCCGTCTTGGCTACAACGAAGGCGATAATAGATGGCAACGAGAGTAGGTTCGCCGCTTCGGGCCGTTGCGTGGTGCATGAGTGGCGCCTCACCCCAGGCACCTTAACCTTACCTCACCTTACCTAGTTGGGTAGGTAGGCACCACCGCCATGGCACCGGCACCGGCACCGGCACCCGCATGCCCTTCTCCTTGGCTGGGATGACAGATGCTAACAACACTGGCCCGTCAAGGTGTCTTGGGTCTTGCCGTGAAGCCTCTGAAGAGGAAGAGCTGAATTCGTCTTCCACTTCACCATGCTTGAGTCAACATCTGCAGGATCAACTGCGACGGCGCTGCCAACGGTAAATGTGAATCTACCAAGGGCAAGGTCATTGGGCAACCATCAGCCAGGGAGCACGGCAGGGTCGGGAAATGCGTCCCCGTCGGCGGGTTGCTTCGCGACGCACTGCTTGGCCAGGCCGGCATTGGAGGCGGTGGTTGATGTTGCAGCACTTGCATGCGCCATGAAGAAAAAAAAAAGGTTGACGCAAGACAGAACGATGGCACTTGCATGCAAAAGCTTCCATCGCCGCTGCTGGCAATGGCGTGCAGGTGGTGTGGGTTGGGGCAGGGTCTACCATCCACGGTCATTCAGCAGTGTGGAGAAGGAGTGGACAGACCTCACATTCTGTCCACCAAAAAACGTGAGGTACGAACCAACACATCCCTGCCGACATCTGTTGGTGCAGCCAATGGGAAGCTGCTTAGGTCAGGGGTCTCCACACCTGCTGCTACAGCCAATCAAAAGGCTGGCGACATCCAGCTATCAATAACACTGTGGGGAGCTGACTTTCAGCTGCAGATACCCAGACCGGGAACCTACACCACGTCTCTGTCCGGTCGCAGCTTTACTTCCACCATCACAAGACGACCTCCTCCATTGCCACGGATCGAATCCAAGTCGCTGACCGCTTGTGTTCTTGTGCAGTCTCCACTGCGTGCCCAAGCACCCTGCTCAGCAGCGCCGATGCCTATCCCAAGCGAGCAACCTTGCAAGCCGAATTTGCCCCAAATCCGACCTCCATCGTGATCGCGGTCTTCGTCACGCACCCGCCGACACGAAAGCATTCCCGAAAACCTGGCAAGATCACCGACAGCCCAAGGCGCCCATCTTGCCCAGGACGAGCTTGTCCTGTCCGCCTGCCGTGTCGGCCTCGAGGACGATGACCTCCGCCCGTTGGCAGGCCACATCGGTCGCTCCACGTCGACAATGCGAGCCTGCAGCAAGTTGAATACGTCGTCCCAGCAAGTCGACAAACCTTTTCCAGCACCCCATTCAGCAGAACCACGAGGACATCCCGTCTGAATGGGACATTGGAGGCATCGTCGCGAGGGGAATCATCTTGCAATACACCTTTTTGGAGACGAGTCTCGGAACTTGAGCCCCTTCCACCAAGCATTTGCGCTTCTGCATGCAACGTCTTTTTCCCGAAAAGCGTTGCATCTTCAACCCCGGCGACCAACCGAGCGCAATCCTCTGCTCAACGTCTCTCGCAGAGGTGACTCGCCACTGACTTGCCGGCTGCTTGGACGAATCAATGGTGTCAAGGTATTCGACGCTCAAGTTGGACGACTTGTGCTCAGCAGACGCGGTCAACGTCTGCTGCGGTCCTTCAGGCTGCGAACGGAGTTGCAAATTTTGGCGGAATGCTTGGGATGCTTCACCCTACAGCCTGCGAAGAATATGCCTCCCAAGTGTCGGCCACGCAACGTAGCCCTACAGCCATGTACATACATGTCCGTCCCTTTGCCGTTAAATCTTTGCTCAGTTGGCTGCTAGCACTGCCACTAGCGCCAAGGCAGGTATTCCTTTTCAATATGCATGGTCGCTGGTATTGCCGAACCACAATGCCGCCATTCCAACACAACTACAGTCCCAATTTCCAAAGAACAAGCAGCACCAACTGCTGCATGAACGTGAACGGATTCTCGTGAAATTCGTGACTGTACAAAGCTGAGACTAGAAACCGCAGAGGATCTGCAAGTTCTCCCGCTCTCCCACTGCCCGTCCCGAATGTCGTGACAGACATCGTCACAAATATATCCCCCTACCAATTTCAATACGCTTTCAGCCCAGACCAACCAAGTGTCGCGCATGGAGCTCGTCCGATGCCTTCCATCGTCCTATCTTTGGCCCATCTGCAGCTCGTGTCCACGGTCCACCATGTCCAAGCTCGGTCCATTTCACCCAGTTTCATCATTTCTTAGTTGCGCCCTTTTGACCGTGACTCTCCTCTCGGCCTCGCTTGGACGTTCGTGCCGGTCCAATACTGATTTACTGCAAAGCCTTGAGCATACAAAATACGTGCCCCTGGAAACATCGAGTATGAACCGGGCAAAACCGCCGAGCACTCCAAATCATCACAGCCAGGCAGGGGCTTGCAGTGGCAAAGGAAAAGGTCAGTATAGCAGTACCGTCCATTCTACCCAAAGCATGGGGAAGCCGAAGACATTTTAGGCTTCCTTGGGGCCTTTAATTGCTTTTGAGCCCCGCTAAAATGTTCCTTCGAGGATGTTGGGATCGTGATGCGCCATCCCTTTCTTGGAAACCCCGTGCCTGGTCACATTTGCCTTGCTCACAATCCACCCCTTCTGCCAGCTTCCTTTTGCCCATCTATGCACGCCATGTTGTCGTGTTGAATCCTCATGGCCTCAATCTTCTTGGAAATATCCATCAGCGCCGTGGCAGGACTGACAATTTCCGGTCGACGTGAAGCCAGGTCCGCGATGATGGGTGGAGGCCTTTCCGGCGACAGAACCAGGAATCGCTTCGACATGGGCATACTCCCAGGGTATGCAGGGATATTCGCGGCACAGGTAGCCTTCCGGTCGTGCGGGCGGGCGAAACTGCAGCTCGAGCAGACCGAAGCATCTGCGCTTGAAGCCTCTGGGATTCGGATGGGTTTGTGGTGTTGGTGTTGTCGACATTTCGGCAGTGTGTTTGGCATGAACTTGTGCTGCAGCATTGTGGAAAGCAGGAGAATGTCGTCAAGGATGGGTTCGTTTTCGGGCTTGTGGAAGATGCTGCCGATCGCATCATTGGTGCCTTGGCCACTATCGGAAAGGAAGGCAGGAAATCGGAGTGGGGAGAGGGGGTAATATACTATTCCAGCAAACATATGTCCCGTTGCTTCGGCCGAGTCTTAATCCGAGTTCGAGTCGATGATCAAGGTCGACGCTGAGGCTGAGCTTGAGGTCAAGGTGGAGAAGGTCGAGACGTAGGCCGAGGTCAAAGCCACGTCGCGATAGCCTGGCGCGCAAGCGGCGTGCGCGTGAGCTTCGTTGGAATCTGGTAGCAAGTCTGAAGAAAGACCGTTCTTCCTTCGGTCCACAGGTCGCACGACGGCGTGAAGGAGGAGACGTGCAAAATTCCTGTTGTGATGGACGTTGGCGAAAGCGAAGAGGTCTGATGTAGCAAGCCTCGGAGCGACACAAGCCTGCCCTGGCCAAGTCGAAACAACGTTAGAAGCCGTTCCTTTGCCAAGCACATCGCATCAGCCATCCGTTCCTACTCTCTGGCAGGGATATCTCCAGCTTCCGGTGTGCCTTCTTCAGATGAGGTGTCTCAAGCGTCAACTCCTGCCGTCTGGCCTCCAAGATGGACGTCACGTTCTCCAAGTACCTGCTCCATGAGATGTGTGAATACCACATTACGTCAGATGTGTCTGGGTACATCTGATGTAAGCGCGCCGGAAGCCTATCAGATGCAGATGTCTCCATGGACCTCACGGGCTCAGTGCCAGATTGCATCAGATGTCTCTACCTACATCTGACGAAGCCACCCTAAGCCCAACAACCACACCTCTGAAGAACCGCTACTCAAAGTCGTCTACTCTCCTCCGCGGCTTTCCCATTCCTGCTTCCACTCCGAAATATCCCTTCCTAGGCAAGAGTCGCGATTGACTGCAAACGACGACCTTCCCGGTGCTCACCCCTCGCCGCCTCAAAGAGCGTGACATCTGCTTGCGCCAGTCCCGCCAGCTCGAACTACACAAAGCCGCTGTCATTATGATTGAAAGCATCGGCCTGCTGTCGCTACGCTGTGAAGCTCACAACCTCGTCGAACATACTCCGGAAATGCTCAATGCCCCATGTGCTTCTCTTGCTTCGATATTGCAGCCGTCTATTCCTGCACCCTGCGCCCTGCGCCTGCGTCCGTCTATGCCCACACCTTTCGTTGACCCTGAGGGCTGCTGCTCTGCATCTATAACCTCCCCGGGAATATATCTGATTAGCTGTCCGTGACGCCATCAGGGGTGAACAGCGTCTCCGTGATCAATTGTCCAGACTGCGGAAGCCTGAATATACCATTTTGTATTCTGGGTTGTCAGCCCACCGCGAAGAAAAAAGCCAGAACCCCAGCACTTTGGTGGTCTGGCGGGGAAGAAGAAATGCCAGAACGCTCCAGTGACGTAGCGTTCTGGCGAAAAAAAAAGCCAGAACCTCAGCACCTTGATGGTCCGTCGAAAAAAGCCAGAACGCTCCAATGGTGTTCTGACAAAAGCAACCCATCACCTTGGTGGTCTAACGGAGGCCAGCACTTAGCCAGGTCACCAAAGAACCAGGAAGCCGCCTGATCCCGCGGTGAAAATAATGTTCCCCACGCCAGGCCTAAGTGTTTATTCCGCCGTGCTCACGTTCTTCAATTTTCGAGTCTTGTTTGAAGAATCTAATTTGATAACATATGTTCCCCCTTTATTTCCAGATTGCCACCGTGAAAACGCCGATATGCGGATGCTTACATCGTGATGTCTCTCTCACCCCTGATGACGAGGATTATGATGCCTCCGATGACTCCTCCTATGTCAGCAACCAAGGAGGTCGCTCAAACACTCCTGGAATCGTGATCGAAGCTTTCTGCGAAGATGAAGATGTCAGAACCGGATACGACGAAGGAAACGATGACGATAACGAACTTCTTTGCGAAGATAATGACTCCAATGTAAAAGATCAGAGAAAGCTCTTGCAACGTACACGGATTCTTCGACTTGGTACGAACAGCAGGAAGGAATGCGGAATAAAGAGGAAAGGTTCGCTGGGCAGATACTGGAACGTCTTCCGACTCATCTTCAAGAGAGCCGGGGACGACAAGGTTGATCCAAAGCTGAACCGTAGCATGCACTCAGAAGTTACGCGCACTCTTAGCTATATCGAGAGCAAATCGTACACCTGTAGACGTGATGCTGTCGGCGACGGATGTGTGCGGGCGAGCATCGCAATTGATTTTAGTGGGGCGTTCCATTGCATGTTTGATGTTCCGCCGCATCACAGAAGGATGGGAAGTCAAAAGAGGCCCAGGGCCAACACCTCTGGTGCAGTTATGCATTGCCCCTGAAGGATCGCATTGTCTTTCCAACCTATGTGTCCCAATGTGTTCTTGATCGACGAGAATGGTTTTTCTAGTAAAGCCAACTTCATTCCACCTCGCCGTGCTGGAGCTTGAAGGAGCTCATACTTCTCGAGACCTGGGAAATGGGTGGCATAATCCTCCCATGACATATCTTTTTCTCTCTCGTTTGCGTCCCCAATAATGTACATACCCTGGTTGCTGCTGAGCTCTAAAGCCCGGATCCCATGTTGATCATCAACTGTTTGATCGTGTACTGAAGCAGTCCATCCTGCTTAATGTCATGTCGAGTTGAGATTTCAAACTTGCAGATCGGTGATATCTATGTGAACATGCAGCATTTCCGCTACATCAGGCATTCAAAGCCTTTCCTGGCTGGTGAAGCTGACGAGACCGTTTACAGCCCATCCCCACCAGGCCGATTGATGCTGCAGTAGAGTAAACGGGCCAATTCTGGCTGCTAATGAGATCTCTAGATTATCCATGTGATTCTCTTTGGTCTCGACTTTGCCTTCGTTCTCGACAACGTTGGCGATGTAGGCGAATATACCGGGCCTGAGAAGTTCATGCACGAGCAAGCACATTGCAAGTGAGAGCCAGATTGATGCTTTGGAGTCAGCGAAAACTTGTTGAACAAATAACCGTACGTACTGCCGGCTTTGTTGAATGGTGTTCTTCTGTTCCCTTTGCGGCATCTTTCTTCCTTGAAGATGCGTGTTTTCTGAGAGCCACGATCCCAATTTCTGATATATCGTAGTCCTCTTGGCCGTTAAGCGGCAGATTCGATTCCGGGGTTGCTATGCGATGAAAGATAGTGCTGCTATGGGAGGCCTTCTGCTTGTCCAGGTCCTGGCGGTTGAGGTCGGCGACCTTGCCCCCGGGGAGTCGATTCAACATCTACATAGGCTGATGCATGATCAACCCGGCAAATATGATGACCTAAATCTGAATACCTCCGATCATGATCTTGACGCAAGACGATTTTCGCAATAACGAAGTCAATAGCAGAGATGAAGCCGCGCAAGAAAGGGTGACCAAGCACGCTATCGAGGAAACTAAGACGCACGATAAGTTGTCGAAATGTGGAATGATTCTCAGCCTTGGAAACATTTGAGCCGGTGCCAGTAGCGATGTTACATGGTTGAGGAAGGGCTGGCTGACGTCTTTGTTCAAGAAACACTGATTGAATCAAAACTTGGCTACATTGAGCCACTACCAATCCCTTCGCCTCTGCTGTATTATTTTGCCTTATTTGGTCATCACTTTTTGAAAACAAAGCGTGAAGTAAAAAATGGATGTTTCAGGAGAAGAATTGTTCAAGGAGAAGAGTTGTGCGAGTGAAACTCGCGATCCATGATCATGCGGTGCTTTCGACCTCGCAGGACCGGCTCTAGGGTATTCAAAGACAGCGTACACTTGTACCCGCTTGCCCTCTCTCGAAGGTACGCGCAAGCCCAGAAGTCATAAATGTTGATCGGATAAGTTCGCCTTGGTTTTGAAATGCACGAAGTCGGGCACTTCTTTGTGAAGTGCAAACAAACGACAGGAAGCGGGGATAACAACTTGTCGCGTCGTATTGAATGTGTTGACGCCGGTAGACTGCCAGGTACAACAGTCCAAGAGGACACATGTGCCCGCTGGCGCGGTGGCGGCAACTGGAATTCATTTGATAACAATCGGTCAGATGACGTTCAAGGTCAGGAAATGTTCATGCTTTCGGGGCACTCACGACTTGGTTGAAAGCAGAAAGTGCGACATGCTTGTTGTGAGAGCCGGGATACATGCGCGTGGCGCCTCTCTCCTCTGCAATGTCGACTGATAACCACGTATTATTTAGCAGGTACGGATGGTTGAATGTCTCGGGTATCAGTCCCATCTAATCCATGTTCATGTAGGCGCCAGACTTCGCCGGTCGAGCGACATTCGCGCCCATAAAATGAATCTTGAAAGCATTACCCAAGAGCCAAAGCATGATTGTATCGACCGGAGAATATTTGAGTAGATCCAAGAACTCAGCTTCCTTGATAGGAAGTCTCCTATTCAGATTAGTCGCTTGATGAGGCAATATGGCATCGAACGTAATTCAACTTACCACACGCGCTGGTCTGGCTGCTCGTTTGCTTCCATGTGTGCACCATCTTTATAGGCCACGCCAGCCACCCGCTCGCCCGCCGCTCACTCTGCAACAGCAGTCCTGAGCATCTCGACCTTTTGGGGCGGGAAACATCTTTCACCATAGTGTAACCCCATTTCCCGAGACCACGCTTGATCTGGTCTACATCTTCAGTGGGTTGAGCCAAGAACTCCTGGTTTGGTTCCTCTGCATTCACAACCATAGCTGAACGTCCACCAGAAGAAGTACACCCGCCGTGGAGGCTGAGCACGCTTTCCGAAAGATCGAACGGCTTGCATGCAGCCTTCGATTACGTCTAAGATCTTCAATGAGGACGAGCCGGACCGCGCGCACGTCGCAGCTTGGTCGCGTCAGCATTGAAGACACTTTTCACGGGCCGTGATGGCGGCGAGGAGCTGTAAGAGAAGTCCAGATGAGCTTGGAAGCCAGCGGAAAGACTGCGCGAACCCTGGATAGCGGTCGTTTCTAAAGAGAGGAGTGTTCAACTGATGACATTCGTCAGCACGCATGTTAGGAGACACTCTGATTCAATGCGGCCTTTGTTCTGCGACCTGATGACTCGATCAATTGATCTTCTGGGAAATATTTCTTCGAGAGGTCGGTACCTGCCTACCTTGCTCAGGCCGGCCCACCGTCCTTGCGTGCAGCCCGATCCCACCAGCCAGGTTGAGCACGGCACGTTGAGTGACACGGGAGACACAGGCAGAGTGACCAGGAGCTTCGGGAGGATGTGTGAAGACTGGCGGCGATGTACAGTCATAACTGTGCTACACCGGGCGGTGCTGATAACAGAGGACGTGCCAAAACGTTGATCCTTGCCTGGACATCGCTGAGAACCAGCTCGCCAGCGCCGATCTGTTCCATGCGAGGGGCAAAATAAGAGACCCCTTGCCCGTGTACACCCACTTTGTGACGTAGGCGTCATCTCCTTTTTTATTTGAATCCATCTTTACTTTCATTCTTCGTTTTATCAAACTCTCTTAGCGAGTTGACTTAATCAACACATCAGGATCCAGGGGTTGAACAACAGACCTTGGAAGAAGCAGGACTTCGAAGATCGTACTGAAATTTCCAACGCTGCTGACACTCTCTTCAGAATTTTTCTCGGGCTTGGTAAAGTGGGCTGCACCGCTGACAACTGCCTGCGATCGTTCCGCGCAGAGTCCGTTTCCGGCCGCCTGCAGGAGTCCCAAGAGTTCTGCAAGTCGTTTCTGAGCGGCCTATTTTTGTGTTGTGCAGCTAACTAGCTGTGTTGAGAGAGACCTGGATCAACGAGTACCCGTTATTGTCCTTTCCAGCAACCACAAGCATCAGCATCGGCTCCTTGGCCGGAAACAGCAGAGTGTGTGCATATTTTCCAAACGCTAGAATTCTTGAACTTTGCTACTTTTAACATCTCATACCATAAACACTCTGCGAACCTTGGAGCTTGTCGTGACGGCATAATGCTACCGTTGTTGTGGTTGGCAGCGGCATTCTGATTGTTGTGACGGAGGGACGGCTCAAAGGCGGTACCGAGGAGTAGTCGGGAACGACTCTGCTCTTCGCCTGCACCCGCTTGGGCCGTCCCGCGCATTCAAGTCGGCTGCTTTCTCTAGAGCTCTCATTTCCGCAAGGTGGATGGTCGCTGGCCAACTTGCGTAAGGACGGGTGGAGAGATTCAAAGTCCCAGCCGGACTATTAGTGCACTCGAGAGCGCCCTTCAGGGAACTGTTTAGTTGCTTCTAGGGATGGGTCTAGTGAGTGAAGCCAAGCCAAAAACAAACGTCTAGGTCTCAACTGGTGAGTATGTATCTGTACCAGCAAAACGTGTCTCTTCTTGGCTCACTGCCGTGCCCTAGGTATCCGAGGTTGGCGTCATTGCACTTGCAGATAGCCGGCGTAGGCAACCTCGCGATGGAGGATGTCGGACTGAGGGTTAGACCGCCCTAATGCTTTGCGAGACATACCAGCGTTCTGATGCTCGACGTTAATAATCAATCGTCACTCTATAATTGTAATGGCTCCTCGAGTCAAAGGTGAACACCTGCTGATGCATGCCGACGAGGATCCTGCCATCACATCCGCTTCATCCACCGCGAAGGGCCACCGCCGAATTTGCATCAGCATATCCATCAGGCGCAGGACGTGACTAGTTAGCCAGCCGGCTTGGCGGCCTAGGATGGGGAAAGATATGCTCATGTTTTCGCCCGTGGTGACAAGATGTGTTGAGAGAACCGGGGTGCACCGAGGAATGGATCACATGGTGACCACAAACAGCTTGTTTAAACAGCTGCTCAAGGATATTGGCTGATTAAGACTCTGTATGAAGGGAAAAGAGACGAGTTGAGCAGCGCGAGGGAGGCCTGCGATAATTCAATGCGGTCGGCGCGTGGGCTTTTGAAGCATGGAGTCACAGAGCTCAACGCAGCATTCAACCGGTTAAAAGCCTTGATCCAAGAGTCAAATTCATGTGAACAAGATTCAAAGAGGCCAGAGCTAGCAGTCAATCCAGAATGCTTAGTATTCAGGGCGTTGGTTCATCCTCCTCTGCAATGCACTCATACTTTTCGATGATATTCATTGAAGCTTTAAGACACGCCCAGCAGGTCAATGCGGCCTCTGCAACCATTTTACCAACTTCGCTGCACAATTCAAAAGTTAAAACAAGAAAATGCAGGCCAAAAATGAAGAACAAGCGGTGACCATAAATCGCTTTGACGTTTTGCGCCGTGGTCCGGCATTTTTGCCTCATAGCCTCAGCATTTCTCGTCGACAAAAACACGAAAACGACAAACATCCTACTTATTAGGATATCCCCCTGCCACATCTGTCAGACCTGGTCTCTCACCGTCTGCCCTTTCCAATAGCTGTCGGTAATAAGCACCAAATAGCTGCGTCGCGTAAAGTCTTGTTGTTCTTCTCCATGAGGCAGCGTATACGACAACCAGGAAATCTGTCCACACACAACAAGTTCCCACACCCGCTGGCTCTCGGGCTTGGGCACGTCCACGAGCTTCACCAATCATCGAATACCACCAAGTGCGCTACCGGCCGGCTGCTTGATCGACGTAGAGGCGCCGGTATAGATTGCTACCTTGGAAGTTCTTGAAAATTGACGGTGTAGATCTCAACAACGAAGATGCATGGCGTACGGCGAATCGGGGCAGTCAGTGCGGACGTCCTTGTCCAAATTGGTTGCTGCTGAGCCTCGGGAGGGCGCATCGAAACAAACACGGAGTGTAACAGAAACCAGGAGTCAGCATTTCAGAAGTTTTCCCAGCCGACGAAACATGGGAAACACTAGAGTGCAGAGAGGTGAGCGGAGGGGACCACTTCGAGAAGGAACAATTAGATGAACCAAGTGCTTGACAGATTGCGAGAGGACACGAGAAATCCGCTTTGCGCTTGGCACGAATAACACAAGCCTCGATGAAGTTCCATGCAAGGGATCCTCCCGAAAGTATAAGCTCTCAGGTTCCCACCCAAAAAGAGAGAAACTACGCTCGGAACAATTATGTCGGCCGGGTTTTGGTGCTGCTAATTTGAGAAGCCGAAGTTTGCCTATTGAGTGTGGACAGAGCACTTGAAGAAATCCGCTTCGTCGGCCCCATGTACAACTGCAACAAGACCCGCTGCGGCGCCAACAGGGATCTAGGTCGCCCACCCCCCGGATCGGTCGGCCTGGCCGTCACTGAAGATGTCAACCGCATCGAGGCCCTTCGGGCCCTTCCTCAATGAAGGCGTCTAGCGCGAGACCGGAGCAGGCTCCGGCGCGGGCGCGCGAGCGGGCTTGGGCTCGCCGAAGCTCCTATTCCTCCTGCGGAAGCTGCAGTTCCGCTCCTAATGAAAATCGAATATTGAATTGTTCTCAGTATTTCATATCTCATGGCGTCAAATCCTTCAAGCAAAATCATAGTAAGACCATCTCTATCTAGGCAGTCAAAATAACGGCGTTCTACGAAAAGTAAAAAAGCATGTCCTACACTTCCCTTTCTCTCTTGATAGTGGAGGCTCGGTCAATAGCTTCGAGAAGGGCGGTCAAGAAAGCCTTTACCGGGGTGGGGAAGCTGCATTCAACGCCTTACACAACAGGGATTTTGGTCCAGAATAGGAAACGCCGCTTCTTGTATTTCTTGCCCTCTCCACACCCGAAAGGACGTTGCCGCTCCTGTTTCCTCTGTCGGTATGCGCTTAGAATGTGACTGGTCGTCATTCGATTTGATCGGCATCCGTGAGCTCGAGCTTCACGTCGAATCCGCGTCACCAAGTCCACAGAGCACGAAACAGAAGTCATTAGCCAATGTTTGGCCTCCCCAGGCCAGAATCACCAGGCATGTCGTGGGCGTTGTTCATGCACAGCTGGGCGTTTTTGAATGTAATAGTCCGGTCTGTTGTTTCACAGGGGCCCTCGAAGGAATTCACGTCCTCTCTGAGTTTATCGTGTTAAGCGTACAAATCCGCCAGACATGTATCGAACACATACGTAACCCCGTTGAGGAGAAAGAAGCCCTAGTCTTTGAGACTTGAGTGGCATTAGCTGGCAACAAAGCGAAGTGAAGGAAGGCAGACGATGCTGGGCCGGAAGCGGAGCTCTCTCCCTTGATGTTGCCCATCATGATGGGGACGCCATGGGCGATTCTCTAGAGACAGCATCCACATCTCCTCGTTGGCGAGAGATGTGTTCAAACACTTGCGGAGAAACCTCATAACACAATCCCAGCGTGCATTCTTCTTTTCGCGATCCCAACAACGGTAGTTTGTTGAGCTGCCACCTCCCCCTCTCGCTGAATCGCAAGAACGTCTACAACGCCCGTCCACCATGTCGACGAGAGACGCCGGCTACGGTGGGGCTGCTGGAAGCGCTGGATGCTGGCGGCGCGCATGCCCGACTACAATCATTTTACTTCTGATCATTTTTGGTGGACCATTTAAGTCTGGGTATACTGGATGGCAAATCGTACACACGATGGCACCCAATCAATACAGAATGGCTCTTGCTTATGATTCCGTAATGACAAGGCGCTTTACGCATGGTCATATGCCTGACGCAATCCATCTTGTCGTTGAGATGCCCATCTCCTCAAATGTCGTAGGCCCCTGGCCTGTCGCGAGTTTCGCGGTTGGCCTGACTTTTCGTGCATAGAAGTCGGACTTGCTATTGCTGCTATTGTAGTTGGTTGTGGTGGTGTGAAGAAGGAGATGCCCCTGCCTCCTGGCAACTCGAGCCCTCTTCATATACCCCATAGGAGACCATAGAGATTTCTCTATAAAGCCCAGGCCATCCTTAACCTCGAATATTTCCCAGTGAGAGTTATACGGCAGTCAAAAAGGTGCGCCTCTAGGCGGCAAACTGCGAAGAAGAAAGGTTAGAAGGGAAGAAGGATTGCTGTTGCTGCTACTTCGAGCCCGGGCTTGAATGAAAGCTTCATTTTGACGCGTAACCTGGCGCATGCATGCTGTCAAACGCGAGAGTTTTCAAAAAAGATTCAATCGTGATTTAATGAGTGATGGCTTCGTGAACGCCTTTGCATGCCGAGAGCGACTCGGCAGAACAGATGTGGGAACGGTGCAGATTGCAGCGGGGAACCAGCTTGGTTCTGGCATTTCACTGAGCTACGTTTGTCGCAGGCTATGACGGCGCGGGTCAGGCATAGAAACGTCAGCAGCCTCTCCCCGGTCGGGCTGTCCTTTACATTGTCGTCCTTGATGGAGTTGACCATGACTGCAAACAGTGACAAACGCGTAATAGTGCTCTGGCATGAAGTTGCCACAAAGCCAGGCTCAGAGCCATATATGAGGGTGTCTAGTAGTTTCGCCCCAGAAGATTCAGAGTCAATCTAGATGAGACAAATCTGTGTTGAGATCTATTCATCATTTTGAGTGCTGTCAAGCCCGCAAAGTCCTACATGTCCACTGTCTGAAGGGAGCTTTATGGTGATAATCATCTTAGAGACGGCAAGGCGTTCGTTCTGTACGATCTTTCAATAGCACATGAAGTCTCATTTAAATGCAGTTACGAATTCGGACAACGGTCTGTTGGAATGTGTTCATAGAATCGTGCTGAGAAATATCGCACGGCTTATGCGGCTGGAGACCCAGACTAGGGATCACAGCGCTGGTCGCAAGTGGAAGATTTGATGAGTTTTTGAGAATTTGATCACATAGAGATGTTTTCATTTCGAATGCTCCTCTGGGTTCAAAATGTGTGTAGAAATATTGTCGGGAGTTGGATACTTGAGCTTTGCCAGCTCGGGACTAAGGTTTTGAGCCCTCGCCATGCAAGCTGTAAAAGAGGATCCTAGCTCATGCAGCTAGAAAGGTGCCATAGACGTCTTACTTCAATCAACGCTGCAGCAGCAAGTTATATCGCCTCAGCCTGTGTCGGAATGGAAGGGCCGTTTGTTGCATCGCCATGCCGATAGCATTTCCTCCGGCGTCGTCACTAACGCCAACAGGTGACTCCAGCTCCGACAATTAATTCAAGCCCTTCCACCGCCGAATCTAGCCACACAATCCCCTAAAGCCCACCAATGACCATTTGTCTCAGTCCGGGAAAGATACCGACAAGTCAAACGCCCAGAAGGTGTTGCACGGGTTCGAGTAGAGCCATTAGCCTTGAATTTCTGTGCTGTTCGCGCCTGCGCCGTTCGCGCCGTCATGCCAGGGTCGGTCTCCGAGGCGGCCGGGGCTCTGAAGATGAAGAGAATTAAAAGCCAACCTCAAGCGATGCTGGCAGATCTACACCAGTTTCCAAGTTTCTGGTGGTATGCTCTGCGGATAAATGGATTTCCTGGGCACACTCTAGTCCGCCAGTCTGGCGCATATAGCACATCCAAGGCCGGGTTCAATCGCCGCGGACCGCAAGAAGCGCGCTCGTGGAAGCTTTTGTGCCATCTAGGATACCGTGGCCTCGACTAGAGAGCTGGCGTCAACTAGAAGAGAAAGGGCCATGTCAGCAACAGCACGAAGAAAGAAGGGCAAGTGAGTCGACAGGGATAGCCTTTGCTTCTGGGGCCCTTACGTAGTCCTCAGACACCTCCCTCTGGCCGACAACGCCATGGTTCCAAGATCACTCCTGCTGCTCATGCCCAACAGCCCCGACACGAAACAGATGTTGATGAGCCTGCGACAGCGCAAAATCTCCGTTGCCGAAAGACAAGACTCTGCAGCAGTGGGATTGACGGGCCCAAGGGGGAAGGACGGCTGGTTCGATTTGCTTGGAATTGCAACTGTCCATGGCCCTCTTGATTCCAACCGCAGATCAAATCTGTGTCGTCTTCCAAACATGTACGGGGCCTGTCTTGTGACCTGAAATTATAAGGCAGTTTTCGAGCGACTCATTTCCTGCACCCTCGTAAAAGGCGCAAGTGTGGACGTAGTCGTCCGGCTCTTGTTGCTTATGCCACACGTGATGGGGTCTATGCAACAGGTTATGACGCGTGTCTGTACACAAAGTGGACGCAAAGTCCTTTTTCTGACGATATTCTGGACCAGCTTTGCTGTCGGACTTGTTTGCTATACCGCTCGTCGCCGCTTCCGACCCGTTTGGGGCCTTGTTGTTTTCAAGCCCGACTTCGGATGTTTCTTGTCCCGTAGGCAGGCATGTTGACGGACTCTCAGGCAGAGCTCATGTTGTCGTTCATGACGGCGGCAAGGTGGTGGGAGTAGCGGGCTGTGGGGCCC
This sequence comes from Colletotrichum gloeosporioides, assembly GCF_011800055.1. Classification (NCBI taxonomy): domain Eukaryota; kingdom Fungi; phylum Ascomycota; class Sordariomycetes; order Glomerellales; family Glomerellaceae; genus Colletotrichum; species Colletotrichum gloeosporioides. The sequence continues at coordinate 454,460 of NW_025544698.1, forward strand.
AGGAGCATGGCACGGCTTGGAGCGGCAGCGGGGTTGACGCAGAGGTTCTGCTGATGATGGATCGTCTTCGCTCCAGAGCTATTGATAGGTGGCGACGCCTGACCCTATGCCCCGACTTGCAAAGGCTGGATCAGGATTCTCTTCGCGGACCTCGGAAAACCGAGCGTCGCAGACTCCCGCGCTGAAACAGAATCCGGAGAACGCCCATAGCCAGAAGCGGCAAGATGGCTGAGATGCAGCTGACGAGCTTCAAGCAGACTTTGATACACATCTTCTTCGAGGAGATGACACATAAACTAGGAATAAGAGGGTTCCCTATGTGAAGTAGGCCCCAGACCGCTTGTCTTGTATTTCCAGGAGGAACAATGCTTCAAAAAGAAGCGGCGCCTACGACGATAACGAGCATGAGACGGCGCACGTCTTGCTGAATGGCTTCTTGGTCTGTATGAAGCGGTATCCCCCCTGGTAAAGGATACAAAGGCGAGAGCTTGGGATTATCAGTCACAGTTCACTTGCATTCATCCAGTTCTTTCGATCAAACTGAACGACCGCCGCAGTATGTTGGAGGACTTCTTATTCACAGTCGCTGTCATAATCCACACGAGTGCTGGTTGCCCTCAGTAGTCGCTGACATGCCGAGAACGCCACTGTCAACGGTCATCCTGCACAACCATCGCGCTTATCATACAATGCGTCCAGAACGGAAAATGCCTCAAGAGAAAGAAACGTTCCCTTGTACCAGTGTTCATGGATAGAAGCCCTCGCCGCCGCAAAAGGCTTCGCGAAAGAGTTAGAGAGGGACTAATGATGGGATATCGATTGCGAGTTGACACTTCTGGTGGGGTGGGTATGCGAGAGGGGAGTTTGTTCCAGCGAAATAGCATGAGATGGGGGGCAGCAGAAGGTAAGCTGTGAAAATTTGTAAGCAACGCTCTTATCTTCAAGCTTGAGCGCATCAACCTCAATAACAGGAGGGATGAAGGAGCTCTTCGCGTGGCTCAGACTGCCGCAAAGCACAATTCAACCTCATATACTCTCCTCAGCAAGCCAGGCAATCTTCCTATACTATACCTACTGCTGTTCCAGGCGGTTAATTGATACTTGAACTAAATACACGTCTCAGCATACTTAATACAGTCCTAACATTCAGCAAATAACACAGGCGAAAGGCTTAATAGAGCTCAAAGGGAGCGAGAAGCACCACTTCGATGCAACTTTAGCTGAGAAATATCGGCAAGGAATTGTAAGAATGCCACCAGACTTATAACCTGGATGGAGAAAGACGTTATTCCCCTTTATGCAGCGAAACCAACCATCCAATGAGCTTTCATGGCGGCTATCCCAAACAGAGCGAATATCAAGAATCAGAGAGCATTTTCCAGGCATTCCTCGATGACAAGGTTATGGTATTGAATGATATCCAGGCCTTCTAAACAACCTCGCAGGGTTCCACTTCCGTGAGTACGCTGAACACAGAGCTCACGCTGGGCCCTCAGTTGAGCCAAATCGTCATGGTGTCAGTGAGCTTGTGCTGCAGTATGACACGATTCTTAACGTTTAGGGCGTTAATCCAAAAGAATTCGCTCTTACCACAGCCAGATAACACCCCTTCAGGCTCCTGCTTAACAGTCCTTAGGCACAGTCCTCGCTGCATCGACGTGTCGGCTTTGTTGTCGTCTCTTGATAGAGTTCTTTCCAGTCAATCCTCCTCACACAACACAGGTTTTTCCGTGACAACCATGACCTCCCTGGTGATGCAAAGCTGCTGGCTCACCTGCACCCCGATATCTAGCTCATTTACCTTTGCGCAGAATCCCACCAGCACATGAACAACTCCTGTCTAACACGACGGAGCCTGCCGAGGGTCCCCGCACCCCCGAAACTACTTGAACATCCTACGTCTCCTGCTCAATTCCTTCTCCCTGTTGCTCTGACGATGGTAGTTACGCCCATGAAAGAAATAACAATGATGATGCCAGTGGCAGCAGCAACAGTCACAAAGTCATTGGCAAAGGCAGTCTTACCTCGCGCATCCGCATGCAGTCCCTCGATTGATGATTCCATTTTTCTGGACCTTGGCACCTTCACGATCAACGTTTATTACCATACTTTAGTCCTCATCTCCAGACCCTTCTATCGCTTTCAGTACCATCGTCGTTTAAGCACCCACAACGCCAAACTCCACCCACAAGATCACTAGCATCATCAACCTTCCGATGTAGCGAAGCCCCTTGCTCATGCGCGGAAAGGAAGTTGCACTCGGCATGTGTGCCCCCATCTTGCCGTTTTCTTCGTGCCCCTCGGGCCTCTCTTTGGATATCACTTCAGCTTGTGATCGGGTCTCCTGGAATTAACCATACGAACAATCATAAAATTCCCAGTCAACTCGCAGTTTACCTGTTCTGCACCTTCAAAGCAAGGTCCATTTTCTTATGAAATATTATCCAGCTCCACAGCTCCCGCCCATATTTTCCCTCGTTCATGTTTAGAACGTATCTCACGTCGACGAGGTCGTGCACTGCTATCGCCTCGACATTATTGTATACCTGAACACAGCCAGAGAAACCAATACCGGAACGACTGGCGAGGGAAGGCGTGATTTGACCTCCTTTGTAACCGGCTCATCAGTTCGTTCTAGAACCAATCTATTGTGGGTTGACTTGCGAAACCTGGCCGACTTCATCATGACCTCCGCGCATCTACTCAACACGGGGCCGTGCAATTGCAAATCACTGGGATACCTTTCGCACTGCTCATTGCAACAGTCAACGCCATAGATTCGTCACTGTCTGTCGTCTTTGCGGCCACGCACAACCCCACCATTCCCATTCCATATCAGAGCTAGTAGTTTGCCAGTTTACCCAAATCACCCACACCCCCGACACCACAGCCGACTTCCGTTTGCACCGGGCCATAGCTAAGTCTGTCAATACCTCGCCAATTCGCGAAGTTGGAAGTTTCGGCAAGGCGCCGTGCTATATCCATGACCTTTTCCCCTAGTAACCAACATTCATTCTCAAGGCCGACGAGATCACATCTCCTACACTGTCCTTCAAGGCATTCATGATCTTATTATAGCGGTGGAAGGTCTCAGCTCACCTGTTTTTGTCCTAGTTGTTGACGAGGACCCTATTGTACACCAGCCTGTCAAGTGTGTGTTCTGAATGCATCGAAAATGGTCTTGAACACCCTTCACACGTCTTCGTCTAAGAAGGCTACTTCAATGTTCATCTTGTCCTCCAGGCTTCCCGATGTTCTCATAATTCATTCTTGGAAAGAGCAGAGAATTCTTGGAGAAGACGGCTCTTCATGCGGAAGCTGGACTGGCGGTAGTGGGCAACAAATCTCTCCATCATCAACTGGCTTGAGTCGGGCCAGACCATAAGCTGTGTTGCACTGGCAACGAGGCTGTTGAGAGTTACCTTGTGAAAATCATCGAATGCCTGGTTCTGGCGTCGTGATAGTAAGTATACTGCTGCATGTGGCCTTCGCTGAGAGAAGACAGAAAGATTCAAGTATCATGAAGCTCGGGCAGCTGGGCATAGACATCTATTGGGCATGGCATGGGCGGTGTCAGCGGGAGACTGCCTCTTGAGCCCTGGTACGGGGTTACAAACAGACAAGGCCACGTTTGGCGCACCGAACTCTGTATCTGCTCTATGGGAACGACCGTCCATTTGTGATTCCCTCTACTTGTGCCTCACTTGGTATTATCGAAGCCTCCTTTCTCCTCCACAGATTATGTCTATCAAATGATGCCGCAGTACAGAAGCTTGAAGAGTAAGTAGGACTGCTCGCATGTGCTCCTCAGGACGAAGTTCTGGCAGAGTATCGATTGACTACCCCGCTAGGCTGTTCCACTTTCATGCTGAACGAGACTTCTCCCGCTTGAGTAAACATTATATACCAGGCATCTGGTCGCCCTCCCACCCCAAGAGCCTCCGTATTAAGACATCATGGCTCTCCCACAGCCATGCAGAGCGCAGTTACAATCCCGATTTACCGTCCACAGCACTCGCGAGCACGGAAACCTGGCCGGCATAAGTGACCTTTCATGTCCAAGAAAGAATGTAATGTCGGCTTCGTTCACCTCGAGCAAATGCCGTGAAGATACGATCTCAATGCCAGAAATCTAAGATCCGACAGCAGCAGCATTAGCTCCCGCAACAATCACGCGACTAACCAGGCCTGGGCATGGATTTATCGGCGACAAGTCAGGGAGCGGCTCTCTTCAAACTCATCGAGGTCTTGCCCCTTCCTAAAAGACCCGGCCACGACACCGGTATCCATACTAGCGGCAAGCATGCTGAGCGGTTGATCATACTTGCCTTAGAACCTATCATGTGCGTAACATCAGCACAGAGCTGCAAACTCTGTGGACTGCAACCTACAAAGCCAGGCGGCCCGGAGTCTTGAGTCACTTTCGCCGCGGGTAGCTCTAAGCTATGCCAGCCAGAAGGCGTCATCCACAAGATATGCGGTGCAGGGCTGAGCCCGCTCATGCTCGCTCCCTTGACGCAGAGGTTGGAAATTAGGATATTCCCTGTAAACAGAGGAACTAGATACAGACAGGTGCTGGTAGACGATAGCACATCTTCGGCGTTGATTCCTTAATGTAATGGTTCGGATGTCGAGGTCTCAGTGAAACGGATCAGTGGAGTTAGTACCAGTACTTATGTGCGCATTCATCGAGGCGCTGACACGCCAATTCGCGATAGAGATTACTCGAATATATTTGCTGTGCTTGAACTTAATCCTAACAGCAATCCTTCTAATTTGGTGCACATTGACCAGAGTAGACAATGAGTCGGCGCAGAAAGCGTCTTGGGACGTTCCAATGGCCCTCCGAAACGTTTCAAGCCTATGAAACTGGAGGAAGAGTCCTGTCGCAGGAGAAGGTTTTGCCAAGAACTTACATTGCTCAAAGGGTGGATATGTAGATTGGCATTCGAGACAGGAATTATTTTCACCGGTATGATGGAGAGGGCGCGTGTATTCAGGCTGTTTCCCTGAAATTGACACGCTTCCCTCCCAGATAGAACCACTGTTGCTTTGGCCCTTCGCGGAAATTTAGGATTCTACTGGTGCCCAGTACTGGTGGCTCATGTCTGGAATAGAAGAAACGAAATGAGAATGAGCTCTGTTTCTGTGATGATGGATGATGCTATCAACTGTGCCATTTGTTGATTGCAAGCTTAGGTGTGATGAATTGAGCTTGACAACTGGCATTACGCGATGGTGTTTCGAAGATCCTTCTGGAGTGGCCGCAGCACAAAATTATCCTGCATGTAATTGCATCCTCCGAGTTATAGTAGTTGGCATGGATTCAGTCACCGCTTGCCCATCTTCAGACAGTTAGCATGCCCTTTGGACAGGCTGCTTCGCTTTGCTTATAGGCTCTCTTGGGCGTCCAGGGAATATGCAGGCATCTTTCTCCTGTTCTCCAAGCTCGTTCCCTTGATTTTGGCTGTTTCTTCCAAGTCTGAGAAGGTTTTCTTGCCAAAGCCAGGTAACCTAAGAAACAAAATGACGAGAGCCCCCTCTCCGAGCAACAGAGGTTGATGGGCTTGGGCTCGAGTGCTTAATTATTTGGTGTCATTGCTCAAGTCACTAACTCTGAGGCTACCATGACTGCCATTAGCCAAGTGTGGTTCGTAAACCCTGTCCCTACCTACTGAAACCAAAACGAAAGACTGACGGGACGCAGCATCTTCACCTTGAGAAGATCAGTCTCCTAGTCCCAATCCGAAGTAGATAGGCCTCGTATGATTTGGCATTCTCCTCGTCACCATCAATTTCCACCGTACTCTCACAACATGAATACTCTGCTCTCATCAAAAACCCCGCCCCGAGTCCTGGCTATGGGGAAATCCCGTTAGCCCCTACTTAGAAAGAGAGAAGAACCTCTGAAACAATCAAGTTGCGAGCAGCATTCACATCCGGAATGGACTTGAAAGGGGTTGCCAGGATATGAAATGATTTAGACGACCCGGTTGGCTGCAAGATAACCGGCACAGCGAAGTTTAACTGCTGGCTGCAATTGACGTGTCAGGCGGGTTTGCAGGAACTGGGAAACATCTCAGTCGCTGCTGACAAGTGGACAACTTCAATAATGTTTGCCTATGATGCGAATATAAGTGAAGAATTGCGTACGAGTGGCCGGATAGCGAAAGGGTCCGGATCTCAAATCGTTGTGCGCCGTGAGCATGGAAAGAGCGGAAGACAGTTTGGGGGAGGTATGCTGGGGAAGAAGGAAGGTGGCTTTTAGGCAGCGAAACGAGCGTTCACTTCCCACGACGCAGGATCTAACCAGCCGTCTTTGAATAAATGCGAAGCCTGGAGGGTTGAGTACGCAGTGACACTGAGCATGACACTGAGCATTTATCAAACAGCGAACCTCGAGCGCAGAGGGGATACCACGGTTTCCTGGTCGGGCGTCGAGTCTTCAAGCATTCGGGTTTGCATGTGAAACTGGCCTTTGGACACCCTAGAGAGCAGGTGTTTTGGGCCCAGACAATGGTGCTTGCGGAGAAGTGGAAGAAATATCAGCCCATCTATTGGGAGAACGAAGGTGGAGTTGCATGCTTGCTTCTTTACTGCGTTGGATGTGGGTCACCGCATCACAGCAAGAGACATCGGGGCTATCAGTAGCAAAGCAAGTCTATTCCAAGCAAAGTGGTGCCTGTCCGCATGTCGAACAGACTATTTGCTCAGGGAGTCAGCCCCTGGTCCGGCTGGATCTGTTTTGAAGACGGATGCCACGTTATATGTAATGAAGTTGGAAAGGAAGGATCAAGATGGTCAACGGAGTCGGCACTCGAGTTATGGTACGGGGCATGGCGGTGCCCTCGAGCAGGGAGATCATGAAGCGAACACTGATGGCTTCTTCCTTTTGCAGGACTCTCCAGCGGCGAAATTGACCACAAAGGTGCAAACGACAGATATTCAGGTTCCAAGTACTTACGGATTAAGCAAGTATTAGCCGATAGTCCTGAACTGTGGTATCCGAGAGGGCGGATCGGCAGGACTACTTAATTTAGATAACAGCAAAGGCTGCTGCAGCGTCAAGCATTCTATTTTGCTTAGATGCCGAGATCGGAATGTTTCCGCCTCGGTCGGTTGAAAGCAGAGCGTCTGCCTTATCATCTGACCCCTTGAGCGCCGTTCCGTATCCTGGGAAGGACATCTCGCAAGCGACCATTGGATCCCTCCGCTAGACCTCCTCTTTTTCCACAGCTTGGGCACATGAGTCTCTTGATTGTTTCGGCTCAGAAGACCCCAGTTGTGCCAGCGAAGCGGTCCATCATCGAGGCATTGACTCCTCTGTCTTCGAGATTCATTGCGGGATGAACTATGCGCTGGATACGGAGCCTATCACAATTTTCTTGGATTCCCAAACTCTGCAGGGCGACCCCGTGCCCGGAGCCACTGCTTCGCGGTAGGGTGTCACCGTTGGCCATCTTGAACACGATGCTTGGAGTTCCATCCGTGTAGTCGTGCGTACACTACCGAGAACGTCATTCAATGGCATTTGATAATTTCCTACACGATCTGACAGAGCAAGAGGTCAACATACATAATAGGATGCTCGGAATTCGAACTACACTTCAGGTTGCAGAGGAGGCTTGTTTTTGGAGAAGGTCCCGTCTGAAGTACGCCCCTTTCTCTCTCTCGAGTATACTTCATCAAGTCTCGGATCCCTCCGCCGAGCGCAAAACATCGGGCTGTGGAAGTTCTTCGGTACGACACAAATGCAAGCATGGAGTGATATGTCGTATCCCGAGGGTCTTCATTAGAACATGACACAAACTGCGTAGAAGCGCTATTCTCGGAGACCGTAGTTCAACCGGACGCGCTGGTACGATTGCAAACTTGATCACACAGTCGAAGATCGACGTCTCTTGCGATGTTGATGTCATTTATGAGACTCGGCAGATGGGCGAGCTAGTTTTCGTTCTACTGGGCCTGGTTCTCGGTACAGCTTTGAGAACATGGGCAGTAGTCGCGAAAGTGTGCTTGGATCTGATTGCGATCGTTCTCTTTTGGAATGTGGCCACTTGTCGGTACTACAGTCGGACTGGTCTACCTGGTCCCCAGAGACCCCTTTTCCCTTTGGCTTCGACATTGACGGCGCTATAGCTTCAGTCAGTATTTGGTTCAGCAGCCAGATTTGAACGCCACTAATGGTGCTTGAAAAGAAAAGCAGGGAGAATAGTGTGTGCGCGGCGAAAGTCGGGCTCGCCAGTCTGTGTATATGAGACGGTTCAGATAGGGCAGTAGCAGGCGACCACTTCTTGGCATTGGAGTTGGCTCGAAACAGAGCCAAGGTCGTCGGGTGTTCGAGGAGAAGCTTTGAGGTCGTGATTTGTCCAAAGCGAGAGGGGAAAGGGAATCAGGGAAGACGAGAAGCGCTGCAAACAAGATGATCCAGCAAGTGATAACTATCGCGAGAAAAGACATGCCTGACCTGGTACGTTGGACAAGCAAACGGTGCAATTGTTTTCTTCCAACTCGGCGGGGATCGATCGCGGGATGGAAAAGGCCTTGGTTGGGTCGTTGCGTCAATGGACGTTGGGCAATTTTAAGGCATAGAGCGAACCTATGATTCAAGCTGGGGCCGACAAGCAAGCAATAGCTTGCGGCTATTACAGCGGAAGCGCCCAAGACCAGCCGGCGAAGGTCGCAAGACATCAGGCACATGGTGGTCCGGCAACAGCAATCGTGTCTCGGGTCGTGTGTCGCGCACCGCGGCGTCTCGCCGGAAATGAAGCCCGCCTCCATCTCTTCGGGGATGACTGAAGCAACGCCTTCCGAGACGCTGAACACGATGCGCCGAGAAGATAATCGGGGTTCGCAAGTGTCAACGACAACTCTTGCCCGTGGGCTCCGCCCTTGTCATCTACGATGTGGCGCGGTGACGCTAGGGCATTCGCTGCCACGGCGATCAGCGATATGCTGTCGTTTGTAATTGGCTGAGGGCAGGACGTACGAGGAATTCTCGGCTACGGATGGAGAGTTTGGAAGGCTGCTGGCCATGGAACTGGACCGCGTTGGCAGCAAGCCTTTTGGTATTTGTTGGGCAGAAGCGCTGGAGGTGAAGATGGGAGCTTGATGACATGGTTGATGCTGGTGGTGGCCCAGTTGCGGACGACCAGTCAGTGTGGTGGAAGTCGAGGGTTGGAAGGCAGGAAGGATCAGCGGCAAAAGGTAATCACGAAAAGGAGCTCACGGGTTTGGTCATCAGGGGTATCGTTAGCAACTGCCCACAATGTTCCCTCCTTCCCTCCACATGTGGCTGCACTGGCACCTTCCACCAGCGCAGATGTACCCATGTACATCTGATCTTGCCACATTTGCAGATGTATCTGGGGACATATGACCTGTTGCTTCCGTCTCTGTCGTTACCAGCCCACGTGCTTCAGATGTGCCCATGGACATCTGGCATCTCACCACCTTACCAGGTCCGGTTCTTTCCGTACCTTTTCAATCTTTCTTGTTCTGCCCTGTCGCACACCTGCCGCCGCAGTGGACGGCGTCTGGGCGAGTTGCAGTGCACGTGCCTGCAGATGTACCCATGTACATCTGCTTGCTTGGGCAGTGGGCAGCGCACGGGCCAAGATATTGCCCAGCTGAGTCATCGCGGCCCAGACCCAGGTTTCTGCCCATTTGCCCAGCCCATTGCCCAGCCCATTGCCCAGGCCCGTGCATCTCCCATTTTCTTAACGCAATCCCTCGCGTCGCACAAGCGACATTGTTGTCGCAACACCTCAAGATCGCTGCCAGGTTCGCCATCTTTGCAGTCCAGTCAGTCATCGCGCAGAGTCACTACTTCTATATGGCCAAGCGGCTATTGCAAAGTTCACACGTGTATCCCATCTGGCAAGAGAGCCTGTACAGCAGACCCTTAGGCCCCGGGGGTGCAGAGATAATTACCATGGGCGGGTTGGATCATGACATGAATCTTGGCGACTGACTTGTGGATGCTCCCGGTCTCAGCGACCAGCTACCGACTGTCGCATGTGCTCGTCTCAGAAGGCGAGCGGCCTCGAACATGCAGTTATTGAATGGTGGCCGCCTTCCCAGAGAAAGTCCGTAACACTTGCGGTGGCATCACCTCGACCAGCTCCCGGCCTCAAGACTGACATGCATGAGTTGGATTGGGATCAAACGGTCCGCCTACCTTTGATTGCACACAATGCATTGCTTGCCCGATGCACCGGCTTGTTGAGAGTCTGTCCGCATCCGCCCAGCACATCAGGGGGAGCAGGAGTGCCAATGCAACACCGCACCAGGCATATGCACGCCATTCAGCCACTTGCTCCCAAGTCCGTCGATCCGGCACGAGTCCTGTGGAGACTCCTACAGCTACTGGGCCCTCCGGAGACCATCCCAAGTGGGTGGCCTGGCTACGGCGGAGAGCGCAGGGCGTGCGTGTGCCTCTGGCCCCATCGCGTCTTGGACTCTGCATTGTCAACACCAGGTTCGCTGTCATTATCCTCGGTCATATCGGGCGACCCTCGTTCCTGGCAGTGTTTCTCCCTGGACGATCATTCATTGGCGCTGTGGTCCATCGGAGCAGCTCTGCCCTTGTGAGCAAAAGCAGCGGTTTGGGCGTGCGCCGTCATGTCCTTGTGCTGGGTTGCGTTGTCGCGAGACGCTCTGCGCGACACCGCTGCTGCATGCGACGCAGCGACGATGCCGGAGGGTTACGCCCCTCGTTGAGTATCCCGCGTCTACCACCTCTCCAGTCGAGCTGGCGGGCCATCTCGGGAGCATGGCCTCGTTTCGCGCTCGATATGCCGGGGCATCTGCGGGTGCTGCCCTGTTGGGAAGGTTATGTGTCGCAATTTTTTCCGCCGCGGGCACGTGGGGCAGTTTCGGAGGGTCGGAGCTCAACAGAGACGGACAAACTGCGTGTCGTCGTCGCAGTCGGGAAGCTACTAAACCGGACAGTTAAGAAGATTGCCTGATGCCAGTTCAAGATTAGTCAATGTTCGCGAGCAGAGAGAGCGGAGCGGCGTGCGGCGTGCAGAGAAGGACGGCGTGCGGAGTCTAGACATACCCAAGAATGGAACACGTCCTTCGCCGCAAGGTGAACACCAGTATCACCGAAACATGTCGAGCTGATGTACGCGGCAGTGGTTGGCTTCATCCGCTCGGCTGCTTTCCAAGAGGATGGAGGAGGTGCCGGCCGATTGCACCCGCGAGGCATTGGCGATGGCTGTGGGCCACCGACTAGCAGAGTTGGCTCGGCGTGGGAAGGAGGAAGTTCGCGCGCAAGTTCGAAGAGGTGCTGCTGGAGGTACCGTCGATGTCGTTCGATGTCGCGTTGGAGGTGTTCCGCGGATTTCGCTTGCTAGCCAAAGTTCCGTCGTGGGTGGACTTCTAAGGGGAGAAAGAATGTACGCGCGTGATCGCCATGGTTGCTCGCGTCAGACTCATCGCGGGACTGTGTTGAATGCGACGATTGTCAAATGGTGCAGGCGGAGGTCGGTCGAATATTGTAGTGTCCCTCGATTGCTGTGATGACGCAAAGCAGCTCGAAAATGTCGTCGCTATGTGTTTGGTGGCCCGGTCGGCAGAACCTCGGATGGAGTGCGTTTGGTGGCCCAGGGGACGAGCTCGTCTGTGCGGTGGGGATGACTAAGAAAGGTTTTCCTGGGAAAAGGATTTTACAATTCGTACGGAGCTGAGGGTTCGCCAGACAAGAACGCCATCGCATGAATGCCGGCTGAATCACAGACGCTGCAAATGCGACACAGCTGATGCTCTGCATATCGCGATAACTCGTCCTGTCGCGACAGAGGGGGCCAATTCCCGCCCGACTGCCGCCGGACACCGCGTCGTTGCAGACTTACAAGTGACTCCAGAACGGCGCCGCACGACGGCAGCATGGCCACTCCAGGAAGCTAGCAAGGGATTTGCCATATCCAACAATAGGAAATCTTACAGACAAGAGCTCTTCCCTTTGCAGTAACGCCGGAGTGGTCTGCAATTATCATTTTATTCGCAGTGCAGCTCAATCGTCGAGGTTGCACTTCCAACTAGCGCTGTTTATAAAAGCTGTAGCAGTGGTAGCTTTTCCCCTAAGTGGGGCAATTCCGGGTGGCAGCTTTATTCAAAAGCTGCCACAGGAGCACGTACCAGGAGCGACGACCCCCACAGGCCATTCCCAACGATTACGAACTTGCTGGGCTGTGGTCATGCTAGCTATCCCAGCTCGACAAAATCAGCGGGCGTCACCCCTCTTAGTAGCCGGCGGACAGTTGTCCTAGCCAAATCCATCCCGTCCCCTGTTTGGAGCCTGCAGACGACTGGAGATCTATTGCAACCGCCCGTCCGACTATGGCTACCAGCTGTTAGCCTGTCGCCGTCTACAAGGTACTCTCACGATAGAAACAGAGAATCATAGCGCCTTTAGTGGATTACTAGGCAGCAAGGCTTATAGAGCCCTTCCAGACGATTGCATCAGAAAACTAAGACTGACGACCATAAAGCGTGCTACTTGCACAGACCAGAAGTAGAAGTCGGCACCCACACAGCGTCTGGGTCTCCCAGGTTCCACACGCTCACGGAAGTCATGCTGCACTCGCTTCCCGGCGACTGAGCTTAAAAAGTGGTGGGAGGACACTATAAAGCCCGATGGCACAAGTGGGCAGGCATCTCTCGAGGGAACAGGTATCTGTTCGACACAGAGGAGATGGGCCGCATCGCCTTCTCCTAGTTTGGCTTGTTGCCATGTCTCGGACGCCATCTGCTGCTTGGGGGTGAACGGCAGGCCGGGCCTAGCGCGGTGGATCACACTCGCAATTCTGATATTTTCAGACATGTTGCTCCTTCGTAGCCCATCATAGATCGCAGCCCGGGACCAAAGTGGGGTCCCGTCGTCCCCGGGGTGCTCGGAGTGGCACCCGGCGCTATAGACGGGCAATTTCTCGTGTGTGCACGCAGACTGGCGGTTGCGCGGTCCCGAGACCCAGCTTCCCAGCGCACTAGACCCCCCTCCCTATAATGTAACCGCCAGCAGCGCAGCCTCCGCTGCGTCGCAAGTTGCAACACGCAGCCCTCCCGCAGGTCGGCGCCAACCCCCGATTTATTCACTGAATTGTTGAATCCCACCACCTCATCCTAACATCTGCTATAAGCATTGACGAGCTTCCTGGAGCTACCGGTCCATTTATCATGCCGCTTCTTTAGAGTAACCCCTTGCGCGACCGTGCATTCTGGAGATTTAAGCAGGGCCTTTAACCTTGGAAGATGCGATCGACGACATAACGTCGCAGCATTACAACAGTGTTAAACAGCAACGCAGGCCCTGCGAACGTATTTCACTGCTATATATCCTTTATTTGAACTAGACAGCAACCTACATCTATATCTTTATCGATTATAAACTAAGACCCCTAGCTGTAGGCTCTGAACTCACCATTTACTGAAGTTCACTACCTGCTAGTTCTTAATTGCCAGGTGGTCAGTGCATGGACTTCAAGGATGGCAGGTTCTGCTAATTCCTGCCACGATTATGCATGGACTTGAGGATGCATGGCAGGTTTTTTTCAGGCCCTGCTATCCTCAGCTATATGTTGTAGTAACTGCTACGCAGCACCCAGCCTCGCTAGCAGCAGCGTTAAGTATATTAAACCCTCTATTTAAAAGGAAGATGAAATTGAGTATCTGCATCGTTAGTGCAGCACATTAGTCCTGATCGCTCTGCGACGCTGCGCGAAGTGCAGGTGCGAGCACATCAGTCCCAGAGTAAACACTGCACCACCCCAGCGGAATTCCGTGGCATCTCCATAGTTCCTAATTGCGGTCCGGGCCGAGCTGAGCACCACGTCAAGAGGAGATGCATGGATGCAGGGATTGCGCGCCTGTGATTGCGACTTGACAGGCTCCACATGGTTTCGACGTTGTTAATCTAAAAGTGCAGCGGAATTGGTCGAGTGACTCGTTTGTGTCCTGTGAGGGTGCCCCCGATTGGAAGGGATTTAGAGTGTGTCACAGTTTGCGGCGTGGTGTAGCAACCTACAGAATAGTGGTCTGGTGGGGAAAAAGACTGAACTAAGCTGCTACGTAATCATCAAGAGGCCTGTGATCTGGCGAAAAATCGCCAAAACCCAGCTCACCAAGCCTGGGCACTGGCGCACTAGTGCACGAGCAATACAGGACACCATTCTGACAGCACGTGACGGCTTGAGTAAGAAATTGCAATCGCAGGCTCAGCAGGTGGTGGAGGTCGCCCCCGTCTCATCCGGAGTGCAGAATCATTGCTGAAGATTATGCGATGGGATGCCGCGGCGCCCAGGCCGTGCCGTTGGCCGACGAGAGTGCAGCAGGCGGCTTCGACACATTGTGGTGCCGTCTCGATTTCAAGCGCATCATTAAGGGGAAGGCACGACGCATTATTCGGGATAAAATGAAGTATTCCCCAAAGAATCAAGAACTCTTGCCATTCCGTATCTCTAGTTGCGCAAAAGTATGCCATTGATGTTGCCGCCCACCCGGCGGTGCTCCAAAAAAAGTGTCCCTTACGACGTTATGTCTTCCGGCACGACCCTCCCCATCTCCAGCGGTCTGAGCCACCAGCACTCTTGCCAATTCTTCCCCCAGCTCCCAATCAGATATCGAATCATTTCTTTAACGCCTTTTCCCGGCCACCAAGACCCTCCTAATAATCTGCGATGAGTTTGGCGTTGCGGCCTATTGCGGCGGTCTCGGGAAGCTTGCTCGGAATAACAGACCCCTCCTACTGGACCTCGAATGTCACTGTTGTGTTGCCCTTGCGGCGGCGGAGGACTTCGTGTCTGATAATGTAAAGCATGTGGTACTTGTGCTTGCTCTTACTGAGCGCGTCTCGATAATTGTGTCTGGATGTGTACTTCCTCTATAGGTGGGGGGTATTGAGTTGGATGTTTGCCTCGGGCTCCTAGGTTGGGTCCTAGGAGGTGCCGTCTATCTCCGCCTAATTAATGCGAAATTGCAGGCGAGTTGCATCATCCGGGTCGACTCTATGGTCGACGATGGCGACGATAGGCTATTGTTGGGAGTCAGAGTCATCTTGGTCCTCCGCAGCGTCGTTCCTCGCAAACTCGTTGGTGTGAGGGCTAGAGCTGGGAGAGTCGTCGCTGGTAGGGTCGCGAGATTGGGTGTCGCGAGATTGTTCTTCGTCGGCACGCTCGCTGGATTGACCGTCGGAATTAGGCATAATGACCTTTCGGCTTCGCGTACTGTTTGAGTATCGAGAAAATCGGACCTCGGACGACTTGTCGAGAGGTTGGTTGGTCAGTTATTGGAGGAATGTGCCTGGATCAGACGTGGTGGGCGGCGCTGTGTATGCGAAGCTGGAAGAGATAACCAGACTGCCCAGAAAGGAAGTAAACAGCCCGCAGACCTTTTCAATTTGCCTGTCGATGGAGGCGGACTCTTTGACTCGGCGGAGTACGAAGAGTGGAAAGCGTGAAATTCCAATAGCGTAGCAAAGTGGCCGCCACCTCAAAATGGAAGCACTTGGATTGTTGTTTGTCCGTCGAGGAGCTACACCTTCGTGTGGTTTGGGTTCTTTTCCAGCTAAGGACTGCCCTGTCTCTCCTCGCCTAAGGCGCGTCGGACAAAGAGGGTAAGAAGACTTCAGATAAATGAACGTGGTTGCATCCCGTCTGCTGCTATGAATCTTGTGATTGCAGTTGGGCTGCATAGTACGTACCTCCGAGAACGTATCCCGGAGACTTGGAAGGAGGCGCCGGGGGAGGCGCGGGGCAGGCAAGAAATAAGGTAGTGGCGCTTCCTTTCCTGAACAAATCAAAGTGCCCGTGGACACCAAACAAGGCAAGTCGCTTCTTAATAGGGAATTGCTCCGCCTGCACCTGCCGTTCCTGCCACTGCTCTGTGTACCTTGATGGTCTGGCGGGGAAAAAGCCAGAACGCTCCGGTGACGTAGTGTTCTGGCTAAAAAAAAGCCAGAACACCTAGGTGACCTGGCGAAGGCCAGCACCCGGCGGGCGCCTTCTGTCTCAACGAACTTCATCCTCTCTATTGTTGACTTTGTCACGGGCAAAACTCCACCTCCGCCATACCGCAATGGAACCATCGCATCCCACGCCTTAGCACCGGGCAAGACTCCGTTCGGTACGTTGAGTACCCTGTGTTCCGCTCCCCCTGGCCATCGGGCGCGTCTACCGCCGCCACGCACACAAACCCTTTCCCCCAACATACCATGCCCTGATTATGCAGTCAGCTAACCACTTTACGATCAAGGACCTTCTCGAACCAACCACAAAATTCCTGATCTGGCCATCCGTCGCAGCCTGGCCACTTGGGACCCGGCCCCTCGAACGAAGTCATCAACATCCATTTCCGTAGCAAAACGACGGCCAGTCGCACCTCTTGCGGAAAACGACCTGACCATTTCTATTCCCTCGGTGTCGTTGGCGTTGACTGCCCTAAGCACTGGGCGGATGCCTTGATCATCACGACCGGTCTTTCCGAGGCTTCGACGAAGGCCATCAGCCACATCTGCACGGCATTCTGCGGATCCCGCTCTGCGTTGGAGTGACTGGGCTGGTGCAGGTTGGACATCGCTCGTCTGCACGAAGAGAATAGAATTTGTCTCGAGCTCCCATCGGGTCCTGTCGAGCCGCATTCGCCCTGCCATTCCGCCTGTGCGAGCCACAGGAGGATGTTGAACATTGTGCGTCGCTGCTGTGATGCCCGCCTGGCGATGGAAAAGGCCGCCGCTGATGGGATTGTGCATCGTCGTCGTCTTGGGGTTAGATCCCTGGCGCATCGACTGGAACATGACGGTATATTTTGCTGCTTAACAATGGTCTCTTTGTACGCTGACCTTTCCCGCAGATTCTTCCACAGCCGAACGACGATGAGGCCAGTAGAGATATGCGTTGGGTATTGCTGCACGAGTCACAGCAGCGCCGTATAAGAGGATATTGGCAACTGGAGTGCTAGGGAGTGCATCAGTGCTCAGCAAGGTTAATAATGCTGCAAGTGATTTTCTCCTCCACCACTCGGGGCGAAATTTCCTGTGGGCAAAAAGCTGGAGAAAAGTCTTCTCCGTGGAAGAAATCTCTTCATGCTGAATACTTCACGTCGACTATCAGGCATAATAGCCAGCATTTTCTGCGCGTTTCGGAGTTACGAGTTTGCTGGTTTTGCTTGTCAAAGACCGATAGATGACCAACCTATGACTTGCACTCAAGGATCGCCGGTTTGTTAGTGTAACAATTCGACTCCAATGCCGAAATTTCGTCATGGGTGGCAGCACACATTGAAACCTCCAACTTACTCAACGCTGTCGATCGAACCAAAATTGGTTTGGTGTCTGCATTGGTGACGTTGGCGTGGGAAATTGAGGAAGTTGCTTTTATGGATAGCTTTACCTTTGATTTGCTTTTTCAACTCGATTCTGACCTCGTCGCCAGTACACCGTAGTAAGGGACAAACGGAAATGATTGGAAGGCCTTGCAACAGTGTCAGCAGGTCAGTAAGCAAAGCTGGAGCTCAAATAGTTAAGGGATGAACGGTCGACCCCGTCAATCATCCTTCCTTCGAGTGGCTCTCGTAGTTCATGATTTGACTCCCGCAAATCTGGTGGCCCCGATGGCACACGGCAGGTGTGTACCACCCAACCAAAGTCATCACTGATGCCCCGTCACCATGTCCCGGCCGGCTGCAATCGGCCTGGCTCATGCGACTCTGCCTTTGCGTATGACACCTTTTCGCAAACGCAAAAGCAAGCAGCAGAAAGTCGGACATGCCCAAGTAGCCAATTAGGAATGACCAGGGCGTGGCCCCCATCTACGAAGATCAAACAGAGCGCCATTCGTCGGCATGTCGGTCGCAGACACTGCGATCAAGGTAGCTATTGGGTCAAATAACTGTCGATGCATCACAGCGTCCGCCTGCATCGGTTTCGAAAAGCCCTTGAGGCGATGATGATTCAAAGTTGTTGAAACTCAAGGAGAAGTCGGTTTTGTAGATTGAAAATCTTGGATAGTGGATGCTGGTGATGTTTGTGGGGAGTCTGGAGACCGTTGCTCTACAACGTGGAGGTCTCTCGCAACCCGACGGGTTAATACATACCTGTGAATCTGCTTTATTGTAGTCTCCGATACTGCAATACGTTGATAAAAGCTGACACCGCAATGTAACTTTGATATAGTGAAGTCAAACTGTTTCTTTCCCTCTCTGCGCAAGAATGTTGGGATAAGTCCTGACTTGCTGATGAAATCACCCAGCACAGGCTGGATACGCGCCCAACTAAGCAGTCCAGGTCTCAGCTCCGAGTAGGATGTACGCTACAAGGAGCTAGATTTTTGCAATATTGCTAAAGACACAGTATTCCCGTTGCCTGTGAGGTTTATCCCTACATAATAACTAGCGGCACATCTAGGACCACCTATATATTCTACCTAAAGGTTGGCAAAGGAGATGAAATAGTAATGTGTGTGACCATGTTAGGCCAAGGGACTTAAGTGGAATTAAAAAGGAATGAAGGCTTGGATTCAAGTTCATTGCTTTTACCACAGACTGCCCATGGCGTCTTCACCGCGACCGCGCCCGACCGTCCAAGTAATCAACACTTCTGCGATGCTTCCTCGACAAGTCTCCGGGTGTTTGACGTCTTCTTCTATATCCGACTTGTCTTTGTTTTCCTTCCCACCGTCTTCTGTGCTGCCTGCAACCATGCGGTTGTTCATTTGGCACATGGTCAGTTGCTCTGTAAGCGAAGGTGATGAATTTGCACGAAAACGGAAGACTTTGTGGTGTCCGAATGATTAATAATTCTGATCACTATGCCCCCTGCTTCAGGATTGCTAGGCAGGTCTAAAACCATTAGAAAGGTTAGTTAAGCCAAGCAACAGTCTTTATACGTCAAAGAGCCCCATAGAAAGGGCCCTGGCAGACGAAGTTGTGTCGAGGTTCGCTAAAGAGCTGGCAGAAAGTAGGACTAAACAAATCGGAAGCAGCCAGGGATGGACCCATGATTCTCTCCGGGTCATCCTCAAAGTTCGTAGAGGAAGACAACTTCATATAAACTCAGAGGTACAAGATATGTGATGCTCAAGGAAGCGTGTGACCAAAGACAGGCCGTCAGTCTCAACAAGTCTTTCTACACAAGAGCCTTCTTCAGAGGTTACTACAGTGGTCTTGTGTGGAACCTAGACCTGCCTCTGCGGCTTCTCATGACTGGTAATGCAGCTTTCATGTCCCCTAAAGAGATTTCTTGCTTTTACGACCTTTATAGCCCTAGTGTGATAATGGACCCTTAGTGATCTGTCACCCTAGCGGAGTTCTACATAGCCTGCTAGAGCTTGAAAGACGAGGTAGTACACACATCTGTCATCATGGGTGCATATTTGATGTGAAGCCGAGACATGTTCGCATCCATGTCAAGTCTAGTTGATTTTACAATTAAATCTCTTCCCCATCTATAGCCTTCTAAGACTAGATGGCAAATTGCGCGCCTTCGGCTGCTGCTCAAGTGGTTACGGATGGGGTAAAGGTGTTGCCGCCCTCATCATAAAACGTTTGCATGACGCTGTCAGAGATAGCGACTCTCTCTACGTCATCATTCCATAGTCCCATCAGCAGTTAATTAAGATTCAAAAGCTTCCACTCCCATAGCACCCAACAAGGATGCCTAAGAGGCGTTGATAAGAGAGTTTTGCGCAAAGGCCAGGCTAAGTCTAGCTCAGATAATCTACCTTGAGGCGTATGGCACTGCTAACACTACCGGAAACCGCATGTGAACTGGATCTGCTGCTGGCGTCTTTAGCAAGACAACATCTCGCCAGACAACATCTCTAGAAAATCCCCTCTAAATCAGGTCACTAACCACAGGCATCACACGTATAGAGTTAACCAGCATCTTTGCTAACATTATGAAAGTTCTTCACGTTCTTAAAACGGTTCACTTTTACCAAAGCATAAATTTCAATAAACCTATAGCGGCACCTGCCCACAAGTGCCACAGGTAGCCTGTGCAGCCCAGGGGCCCTCCAGGCCCTTCTTCCAGCCTCTAGCCTAGCAGACTACCCACTTAGCTAGATTCACACATATCACATCATTACCACTCATTTACACCTATACCTCTATAGGTTATAAGCCTAGCGCTTAGATCGCTAGTATTTATAGCCTCAAATTAAGCATTTTTCTACCCTCATAATATTCTTCTCGTTTTTACAGTTATCTATATATTTATATAATCTAATTTAGCTAGTAAATAGTAATATAGCCTCTATTTACTCTTAATATATTAGACTACTACTACCTATATAAAAATTCACCTCACTAAGTAATATATCAGATAGTAATACTACTCTACCCTCTATAACTCTCTTTAATATATTAATTAATAATATCTTCCCTCTCTTACTTTCTCACTACTCTACTTATATCCCTCTAAATAACTAATAATATAGGTAAAAGTATTAAAACCTTCTTATTTAGTATCCCCTAGCTAAAAGGTGAATCTAACTAGTAATCCTAGCTAATCCTTATTAATACTACTTTATAATTAAACTATATTAAAAAGTATATTAATAAGGATATCCTTAAGCCTAATAGTAATACTATTACTAAAGAGAAGTAAGCTAAGGAATATAATATTACCTTCATACTACTTATTAACTTATATAACACTCTTATTAATAAGTTACTTAATATAGAATAGAAGGATAATAATAATCCCTTTATACTTATATAAGCACTTAAGAAGTATATTCCTAAGGTTTCTAAGGATATTATTAGCGCTCTTATTAATAAGTTTACTAAGAGCTCTATATAGAACTATAAAACTCTTTATAATACCCTTAAGTATATTTAATACCTTTAGACTTATATTACTAACTTTATAAGTAACTCTTCTAACTATCTATAGGCTATATTACTTTTAAACTACTTTAAGACCTACTTACTAAACACCTATAAGCATTATACTAATAATAATAAGAAGCTTATATAGACTAATATTATTAAGACTATCTATACTCTTACTTAAGATAAAGAATAGAAGATAGGTTTATTACTCTATAAGGATAGATCCTAGCCTTAGTTATTAAACTTATATACCCCTCATACTAGTAATAACAGTAATAATATATTAAATAATAAGAATAAGGCTTCTTATATTTATTATAATATAAACTACCTATCTAAGAAGTATTAGATAGCTTATCTAAAGCTAATCTTATTAACCTATAAGAACTAAATAAGCCTTCTTAAGAGGGCTAATAAGTATAAATATAATAAGGACTATTAGGGAGATAATATTAATACTACCCTAACTACCTCTATCTTTATAAAGAGCTTATTTAGTATTCTTAATAGCTTAGCCTTTATTAGTATTACTATATAAGATCGCTATATTACTAGCCCTCTAATCTATACTACTATTAATAGCTATATAATCTATTATAATAATATTATTATTAACTCTAGATACTCTAGTTATCTCTTCTATAATATAGAGCATTTTACTAAGTATACTCCTTATAATAACCTACTTCCTTTTATAGCTACTAATAGAGATAATATCTATCCCCTTAGTATTAATACTATATTCTTTTAGACCTATAATCCTCTTAACTTATCTAAGATAATTAACTAAACTATTAATAACATTAAGTATAGCCTACTAAGTCCTACTAACCTACTTAGCCTTAGTAAACTCTATAAAGCTAATATTAACTATAACTATAAGTCTAATAGCTTTATATATATAAATAATACTCACTCTATTAATAAAGTTAAATAGATTATAGATATTATAGTTCTCTAAACTTATATAACTTCTAATATATCTATTAATACTACTATAGCTCTTACTAGCGTTTATTATAACTTTAAGCTAACTCTTAAGATAATATACTATTACCTAATTTATACCTATCTATCTAGAGTTATTAAGGCTTACTATTATATAGGTATTATATTCACTAAGGATAAAATAGAGAACTTTTACTATAAGGTATACTATCTAGCTAAGTTAATAGAGATTATTAGCTATAATTCTCCTTTACCTCTCATTTAGATTAGAGAAGAGATATATCTTAACCTTATTAAAGTTAAGCCTCTATTAATAACTAGCAAGCGCTACGCCCTATATTTTCTTAATAAGTATAGTAAATATTACTAACTTATTCTTATACTTAACTATTACTATAAAGTTATATATAATACTATTAAGAACTTTTATGATATATTTAATAATATAACTAGCTTTAATATTAAGACTTAGGTTTATAATAATACTTTAGAGTTTAAGAAGGTTCTTTATGATCTATACTTCACTAACACTTATATTAACTATACTATTACTAATACACCTTCTATAAACAGCTCTATTAAGCATACTAGAAGAACTATTATTAAAGTAGCTTATATATAGTTAATTAATACTAACTTACCTAAGAAACTTTAGAATTACTTACTTAATTTAACTATTTAGGTACTTAACCTTCTACTTTAGGATACTAAGAGTAAAATAAGCCTTTATAAGATTATAGCTTATAAACTTAACCTCACTACTAATTATAAACTACCTTATATTAAGTATCTTCACACTTTTAGTTATACTACCTATATCTATAAGAAAGGTATTAACTATCCTCCTTATTCTAAAAAGATAGAGGCTTATACTATAAAAGGATATTTTATTAGATATATATCTCTCTATAGCTATATCTACTATATCTATATCCTAGAGAAGAAAAAGGTTATCTATTACTATAATATTCACTTCTATAAAGGTTTAGTAGATATAATTCTTTAACCTATATATAATATACTAATTACTAATAATATAAAGTATAATATACTATTTAATAAACTAAATCTCTAGATCTAGTATAATATAACTATAAGTACTTCTAACCCTCTTAAGAAGTCTCTAGAGATCTCTACTATAATACTAATATCTTTAAGTATTAGTAATAACGCCCTTAATATAGCTATAGAAGGATTAAACCTAATAACACTACCTCTAGATAAAATTATACTTTACTTAACCCTATAATCCCTTCTAGAAAATAATATAGTTACTATAAACTATAATAAGAAAGCTAATAAGTATTATAATAGTAATAGCAACTCTAATAAGTCTTTTTATAGTATTATTAATTAAGAACTTAATAATATTAACCTTACTTATAGATAGTAAATTCATAGAGAAGAAGGTATTAAGACTTCTTAAGATAATAAGACTACCTCTTCTAAACCTTATTAAAGTAACCTTAAGCCTCCTAATTACTATAAGTAGCTCTCTAGTATCTATAGCTATAATAAAAAGGTATATATTACTACTAATATTTAGGTATATAATAATATACTTAAATACTCTCTTAATACCCTTATAGCTACTACTATCTCTAAAGTGCTTCTATAGGGCTATAGTATTCTAAAGACCTATAAGTAAGCTAAGGATAACCCTCACTAGCTATAATAGAAAGAAGCTTATAAACGAGAAATCCAGTAGTTTATTATAAAAGAGGTCTATAAACTTATCTACCCTCCTCATAATACTAAAGTCCTTCCTAGCTAATAGGTCTTTAATATTAAGACTACTATTAATAATATTATTACTTAGTTTAAAGCTTACTAAGTTATATATAGTAACTTTAAGTATAGAGACTAAGCTTCTTAGGAAGTCTATATAGTAGTCGCTATAGCTATAGCTTTTTAACTATTCCTCACTATTACTACTCTTTAAGGACTTAAATACTAAATATATAACTTTAACTCTACCTTCCTTATAGTACTAGTTCCTAATAATATTAAGATCTATATTTATTAACTTATTAGTTTTAGCACTAATAACAGTAAGGTTTAGCTTCTTAAAAAGGCATTTTATAGTCTATATAAAGCTCCTCTCTAGTAGTTTAATCTTATCTACACTAAGATAAATAAGATTAGCTTTATTCTAATTAATAATAAGCTCTATTTATTTATAAATAAGGACTAATATACCTACACCTTAATATATATTAATAATAACGCTATTACTACGCCTAATAAGTAGTATATTAAAAGTATCTATAATAATCTTAAGAAAGTATATATCCTTAAAGAGCTTAGTAAAGCTATATAGTTCTTTAGCTTCTAAATTAAATATAGTATCTTAACTAGGAAGATCTTCCTCTCTTAATATAAGTATACTAAAGCTATCCTCTATTAATTTAGCTATTAAGATCTATAGCTTATAAAGACTCCCTTCCCCTCTCACAAAAAGCTTCCTATTTAATAGGATAAAAATAAGTATATAATTAAAGAGGCTAAAAAGTATATTAAGAAGATTAGCTATATTAACTAGCTTACTTAAGATATCTATATAGATATTACTTACTATATTAGTAAGCTCTACTAAACTAATAGAGGCCCTTCTTAGATATATCTACACTTCGCTAAGTACCTCTTCTACTACTTCTAAGAAACTATTTATTATAATATTATTATTAGTAGAACTAATCTAAATTAAACTCTAGCTCTCTATAATATAGCAGATACTTCTTTTACTAATAACTAGCTATCTTATATCTTAACTAGTAAATATATTATCTTCTTTAGTAGTACCCCTATTACTTAGAAAACTAAGAAGTAGATATTTATTACTCTTAGTATAACTAAAGTAGAGTTTATAAACTTAATACCTACTAACCTCACCCTTAAATAGATTAAGAGATCTATTAAGTAAATATTTAATACTAAGATAAATACTCCTATTCTTCTCTTTATAGATAGTATTAATATATACTCTTATATTATAAATCTACTAAACTAAGCTTATACTTACTATATTAATATTTAATATAAATAGATTATTAAGGAGGTACTTATAAATAAAACCTTTATACTTCACTTTATTAATAGCTCTAAGATAGTTACTAATAGCTTTATAAAGTCTCTTAAAACATAGAAGTACTATAACTTTATTAGAATACTTAGATTAGTAAATAGATTAGAGAATAATATAGATTAATATTAGCTAGCTCTAAAATTAATTTAATCTAAAGCCCTAGACTAATTAGAAAATAAGGATTACTTAATAGTTTAACTAAAGATTAACTAAGTTAATATAAACTTAAAAACTCC
This sequence comes from Colletotrichum gloeosporioides, assembly GCF_011800055.1. NCBI lineage: Eukaryota > Fungi > Ascomycota > Sordariomycetes > Glomerellales > Glomerellaceae > Colletotrichum > Colletotrichum gloeosporioides. Next base: position 479,561 of record NW_025544698.1, read on the forward strand.
TTAGTTTTAAGCTTTTTAGCTCTTAATAAGATTTCTAGCTTTTACCTACTTTATATATATTAATAGTTACTACTAGGCCTCAGAGCTTAAGGGGCAGTGTAGTAGCACCTACCTATAAGTACCACAGGTGGCCTGTGCAGCCTAGGGGCCCTCTAGGCCCTTCTTCCAGCCTCTAGCCTAGCAGACTGCCCACTTAGCTAGATTCACACACATCACATCATTACCACTCGTTTACGCCTGTGCCTCCATAGAACCCAACCCCAAACACGATCTGTAGGCGTGAAACCCCATGACCGTCCAGGAGGCTGAACATTGGCGTTTATTGAAAGGAATATGTCGTGCCCTCATGAACAACTTCGCTTATGGTGGCGCGAACGCCCACAGCGTCATATGAAAAGTCGCGCACACACCGGGCAGGAACTGCGCCCAGTCCTCCCACGGACAGCCGCCCCCGCGGTCCTCACCCTCGAAGATCTATCATCCATGACAGAGGAGGATCAGCTAAGACCTGAGCTGTCGATGCAGTCAACCTGTGTTGGCCTCGTCCTCACCGGCCGGGGGACGCAAGGGTATGCTATGGGTTGAGCTCATCAAGACCTAACTCCAGTTGTGAGACAGTATTAATGCCTGAGATATCTTGAGTGGTCTGTGATTATTGCGTACTCTGCACAGTATCTTCATCAAATACTTCCAGTGGACTAGGGGGCTACCTAAAGAGGAGCTTTCGGGTGATGCTGCAAATTCACGTATGAAAAGGATGGCGATCTTTCTGTTTCTGTGCCACATAATCTAACCATGTCTTTTGAGGCTCGTCCAGCTAGTCGGGACTTCCCTGCCACTGGAGTCTTGAGCTTCAAGTCAGCGCTGGTCATTACACTCTTCCGTGGCTCGTTGGGCCCCAGATTCGACAACAGGGCCGCCGGCAAGGGGGACGGATTCGCCGTCAGATTCAGCCTTTAAAAAGCTAATGAGCGGACCACGTATCTGACGAAAAGCGAGGTGGCTTTTGTCTGCATTAAGAGTCAGTCTAGTATGCCAGTTTCCGTCGGCTGCTCCTTATCACGGAGCTGGGAGAGACACTTAAAGAGGACGAAATTTTCGTCAGGTCCGTCATGTTTAACGGAGCATTCCACTCAGACCACTTGAAGGCTATTAAGGATAAGTCTGTCACGTCTTTGTCGCAGGCCGTCGAGACAGACACTACAAGCGGCCGGGGCAGTGTTTCATGCCCGTCCCCGACTATAGGCCAGCGAATGGCCAATATCAAGCGCGTCGACAGCGCGAAGCAGTTGGTTCGCAAATGGCTGACGTCTGACAAAAGTGCCGTCAAGATGATTCAGGGCCTGGCATCGACCTAGCATTGCAGCCGTTCCAACAAGGTTGCAAGATCAACATGGCTGCCGTCAACAGCACCAAGCATGTCGTCCAAGCATGGACCCCTAGAGCTACGAGACAGCTTCCCAGTTAGAAACACCTGTTAAAAAGGATCACCAGCAAAATTTCTTTCGATCTCATGATGTTAAAGGAGATCTTACTATCAGTATGGAATTTCTTTCTTCCACACCATCCAATCAAATGATACTCTATAGGCATGCGATCAACCTGTTCAGTCGGACATTGTCTACACAGAAGCCGGTTCCAGTTGCATACCTGAGTTAATAGCCCTGAAGTTCACCAACAGGTTGACGGCCACCGGTTTCCAGGTTGGCTGCTGTCCACGTCCGCAAGGGCTTGTCGTTATCCCAGACCATCCACCCTCAGGCGGCGGCGCAAATCTCCCTGCGCTCACGAAGCGACAGGTTTCTCAGACCGCATGAGTAGCACGAGCTCTCCATATGCTCTTCAGGTCAAGACAACTCTTAGGCAGAATCCCTACTGTTGAGGAGGCGCTCCTGCCGATTTTCAATCGCCGAGGACCGATTCTAGACTGTCTTTGCCGCCGAAGGGTTGACACTATCCAGATCAGTAGACCCAAACGGCTTGTTCGCTATGCGTTTTGTAGTCAGCTTGTATGGTCCTATCGTTCGGAACTTGAGTTGAATTCTGTCGTTAAACGGTTGTTCCGTCAGCGATTTCCTCATAGCTGATAGGGCGTTCGTCATGCCCTTGTCCTTCTGAGGCAAGCACACTCTGCAGCTAACGACGATCGATTTATTCCATACACAGCTGTTACTGATGCCGGTATCCGTCAACAGCACTGTAGGTAGTCTGCCCCGGTACTTCGTATCTGCTCTGGGTCTTGACGCATCGAAAATGATGCTAACTTGGCGACCCGACCTCGCCAACCAAGACGCCAACCGCACATCACCTTGAAAAGTCGCTAGAGATTTAGAGATTTCGATCTCTAGTTCCAATCGCAAGCGATCATTATCACCGCAAAGTGAGTGTTAGCAAAGAACATGTCAACTGTGGTGATCAAATTACACCGCTCTGACCTAGAAAGACGGCGACTATTTCTCTCTTCACCTCCCTTACCAGCCGCGAGAGATAGAGTTTTAGGACAAAAGAAATGCCTCGATACCTCGATCGTCATTCCTATGCAAGGCCTCGATTGCCAGTATCTGGGCAAATAAGCCATGCGGGGTGTCAACCTGCTGGCCAACGACGTCTGCTCCACGATGCAATGGACGCCGACATCGCAGGGATCAACCCCAGGGCGCTCAAGGAGCCTGTTTCCAATTCGATGGGCTCCACAAAAGCCGCCACCATCTTCAATTTATGCTGCGCTTGCTGATAGGATATATGCAAGGCTCTTCCATGCCCGCAACGGACGAGCGGGGCCTCAAGCAGCTTGAAAATCCCGAGCGAAAGTTCTGCGACTGGCTACCAACGTAGATGAAGATACAGGTTGAATTGCCCTTGCAGTGCATTCGAATTGTCAGTGCGTGTGCCTGGGATGGGTAATGGAGGTAGGCTAGCCGAGATCGATCGGATGCTTGGGAAGGCTTTTCAGAGAATGCCAAATTGTTTTCTGTTATGTGACATTCTGAATGCCTCTAGTAGGTTGTAAAAGAAACCTTGTACGAGAGGAAGCATAAAGTAAAGCCTACTCGTGCGGGCCCTCAAGTACAGCGCCAGCATCGAAATGACAGGCGATCGAGCGGGGGTTGCCGTAGAGTACCTGCAGATGGTGTCTTTTATCGAGATGTTCGCGTACAACTTTCCTGACGCCAGGACCCCGGAGGACGGGGCCGGGACGGGCGGCGGCACGAAACATTTCACCGATGTTTTGTCCATGACCTTCGAAGCTGTGAGAAGTAATCTGCACCGTATGGCGACATCCTGCATTTTCGGAAAATGAGCATTAGGGATCACATGGACTAACAGGGATTTGAAACAGGGACGTACGAGTTCACTGTTGCTTGCCAAGTGTTGCAAGCCTCTAGGATGATCTGGGAATCTTGAGAAACGTCTACTCACTCTTGAGCCTGGAGATAGACAAGATGTTTCGGGAAGACATGAGCGCACAGTTTGTCCTTGTTTTGCTGCCCGACTGGTCATTGAGAACGTCCGCCTGAGCGTTTATTTCCACCCCTCTCGGTGATCATTCGCTTGTTCGCCGACATAGCTTGATACCTTGGCACTAAGATAATCGTCAATAAGGTCCATTCCTGTCAGTGTCTATGTTTGAATAACCGGCTTTAATGGCGCATCTTGAGGTTCACGACTGCGAGAAGCGGGCCGTCACCCTTGACTTGGCCCAGCGGCGCGGCCGTGACTCTCACAAATGTCCTTTACAAATTGTTAGTAACCTTGGCAGCGAGTGACAGCAAGTTCAGATTCAATAAGCGCGATTTCTACTTAATTATTGCCTATTCATAACAAAGAGTTGCTCCTAAACACTGAGCAACCCACGGTCCGGCAGCCTCTCTAGTAACTGCGTAGCGTGATTGGGATTAGGGTTGGCTGTCTAAGTCTTCTCTATAACCTTAGTTCCACAGAGCTCTTCAACTATTTCTTGGACGAAGACTGGGTCGAGATCCAGTAATGGGCTGTCGGCCTCAATTCTACTTGACGTCATGGTCGCCCTAGACTGGATGAACGAGTCTGTCATGATTATAGAAGCCGCCTGTATTGTCAGACGGTGGACATGAATTGCCGAGGAGCAGAGAAACCTCCAGGTTGGCAGTTGTGGAAGCATGGTGCTCTGCGGACACTGGCGCCAGCCATATATAATCTCACTGGTAATAAGATGATAAAATCTTCATATGGACTTGAAGATTCCTACGGCATCCGCAGCGACGCATATGGCTCTCTATGATTTGGGGCATTAAGCACGTAGCGACAAGAATAGCTTCCATGAAGCAGCGCGCAGCGTCGGCCAGGCCGCCTTGAGTCTGCCGTACTGCTCGAAGCAATCTTCTCCAGCAGCAATCCCAGATTTGTCGAGGGCCACGGGCGGGAGACGGGGGCCAAGGGCGTGAACGCGGTGATCGCCTCCGTATCGGACGGGTTGCTGTAGTCCGACTTCTGCTGTCTGGTCGAATACCGCCGGTTCGTGGATATTGGAACGAAGGACGCCAAGGCTGGCGGCCACCTGGCCATGACCGAAGTAATGCGGTGCTTTGAAGGCGAGGAATGACGCTCATACAGAGTGATTACAAAGGCTTAGGTCCAGCGGCTGAGCAAGTCCTCGACCGAACTACTCGTAGCAAGGTACCTGCGCGAAAATGTTGTCAGATACACTGGCTCATGTCGCGACCTGTTCGTAGAATTAACGAATCTCTGAATAGTCTTAATAGTGGCTTTTACGCCGAATTTGAACCTTCAGACGAAGAACATGAGATTCTGCAAGTCATGACGACCCATCTCGCTGCTGTGCACAAAGTTTGAGAGGCCGGAGAACATGATTCGCGTCATGCAGGTCAGGAAGCACGTCGGCATGTTTGCCTTCTTAGTGCCTCCCAAAGCCTTCGTACCGGTGAGAAATGAATTCTGTTAGATGCTGAAGCTTGTCTCTTGTTGTTTCTGGATGTTGCAACAGTAGCCAATATGTCGCGTGTAGGCTGTGTCGCGATATCCAGGGCGAACCTGTGCCCGATGCCATCCAAGTTCCCATCTCAAGCAACGGATCACCCCCATGTATGGAGCAGTGCTAAATCCGCTCATGCGATAGTCAGCGACCTGGACGGCATCGGCAAGTATTTTGTTGGACATGGTACCTGATCTCTCCTACTCGCCTCCCAACGCACCGACATTCTCAGGGCAGAGCAGGACTTAGTCGACAACCTGCAGCGTACAGGCTGCCACGTCTGAGTCATCAGTATATATATGCCAGGCGGGCTTATTGACATCAGCATTAGAGGAAGCTGACAGAGGCGCCCTTTCGATCCAGGGCGCCATCCAGGCCGAAATCGTCCTGAGGGCAAAGCTTCGTCAGTTCATACTTTTACATACCACATTGGAGGGTGTACCCACGCTCTGGCACGCTTTGTGACTCGATCCTTGAGCAACTAAATCTTAATAATCACAAGACTGTCGTGGTGAAGCCAGCTGGCTAAGTGACTGAGAGCAAAAGCAATGCCAAGCGTCCTACCCAAATGTGAATCTAATCCTAACCGTGATTTCCAACTACGAACTTACAATGGAATACGGAGAAACTTTTACAACAATGCGCTTGCGAAACACCGATGCAGAAGTTGGACGCCGTAAGGGCCTTTGCACGCGCTTAAATCTAAACCGCCAGGTCGAACCCGACCGACTGCGACACAACGCCCATTCGCATCCAACCCGAAACATAGCAGCAGGAGTTCGCTTGCTATACTTATTATCTATCGCTCGTCGCCGCTTGCGCGTGCTCCTCACCACGCGGCTGTCTAGAAAAGAGAAACAATGAGGCGCTCATGACGGTCTTAGTTTGCGGTCGGAAGACCCCAGTCGGCATTGCAAATATTGAAAGCCTCGACCGGCCCTCAAAACGCAAGAATATGAATTGGATTTGACGATGGCTTTCTATTCAACTCGGGGCGGCGTAAATCCGCTAACCACACCTTCAGAATCACCTTGCCCACCTCTGCAATCACCTAGAATAAGCTTCGCAAATAGGCAGAGGTGGTTTCAGCTAGGTGGAACCATTCTATCTCTTGAAGCTGAGTCAATTGGATGCTTATATTTCTTTGGCGCGCAAATTTCATGCTTCCCCTTCGAGCCGTTTGTAGTTAACGAATCTCCGAGAACCCATACCGATATGTCCTTCGTCTGTCGTTGGGGCTATCTTTGGCGTTGAGAAAAATGTGAAACACAACCTTGTTGGCGAGGAAACGGCTAGAAATATGGTTCTGATCTGGAATAGATTGATGAGCATATTGCTGAGTCTGCAGATTGCAATGATGGGATCTGGTATCATGCGGAGATGTTTCTTCCGTCTGGATTATCTATCCCGAGTCTGCAGCTGCGTCCATATAGTCTTCTCTCCAATGAGTTATTGCGAATGTGAACCAGCCATTTACACACTTCAAATGCCTTGTACGCACTTAGTCTCTGCCGGAAGTACACTTGGCGCTTCGTAAGCTTATCTAGCGAGCCGGGTGCGACCACATAATGCTTTCCAGCGAGCCGCCTAAGAGTACTGCCTTCGCAAAACTGGGCCGAACCACATCGTCAAGGCGGGCGTGATCGTCGAGGCGCTGGGGAGGCACGACAGACGACGTGATTTTGAATAAGCCCCAGCTGCAAGCCGCTTATATCAGTGACCAACTTCCCGGCGGCAAAGTGCCGCCGCTATCTCAAGAACCGTTTAAGGTGACCATACCCTGTGTCTCGTTGTTGAGGACAATAATCTTGACGGAGAGATTCTCGCTGACCCAAAGTGGACGTCCCACGGGCTTAGTGATCTGCTGCATGTTAGGCGTGCCGCCGCTGCGAATATTCATATAATTGGTTATATCATTGGAGCTGTTCAGTCGTCTGTTGACTGTCGGGTACGAGAATAGCAGATCAGCACAGCATCTGTGACCTCAGTCTTTGTGGATCCACTCGCTCAATGGGATTATTACGACTTTCAATTTGTTGAGCCGACCTCAACATAACATCGGAGCAGATTCCGGGAATGAGGAGCTGGAGAAAGTCTCTGCTGGCTTGTTATGATGTGGCTAGCGTCAATACAGAGAGCTTCACCGCTGAGATATAGAATAAGGAGGGCGCAAGCAGCATTTAAAAGGCAGGCAGCACTGAATAAGCAGCCGTTGCCGAGGAAGAATTGGAGAGATTTCATGACTCGAGATCTTGACCATTCCGAAACGTCTATGACTCCTTGAATCCATACTTCAAATTCCAATGGCCTTTCCCCTGTTTGATTTGCTTGGTGCTCGTGTAAGCAACCAACAGTATAGCTGAACTCATGCAAACCCGGGTGGCTGACGTCCTCCCCAGGCAGTTGTCATCAAAGTTGCCTAAACTGATATCAAGGGTTTTCTAATTAACGACGCCAACGTCTATGTCACTGTCGACATAAAGCTCTTTGTAGAAGAGTTAGTTCACCTAAACATCCGCTTTGCCATTCTATTCATTGATCACGGACTTGAATTTGATTGGACATAGTTTATAGTTACCCCCCCCGGGCTCGACTCCCCCCGGGATCAGTAAATTGCCATTGAGGAGCCAGCAAGGCAGATATTACTTCTGTTAACTTCAGCTCAGACAGAGCGCCCTGGTCAACAATGACTTTGCCGCTGAGAACAACACTGCGACCGGCCTGACGGCCATCTGTGCCAGAAGGAAGGCTTTAGATCCGGTGAAATTCGTCTCTGAGTATTAATCCTACGTGGAAATATTTCCAAAGCACGGGCGTCACGTCAAATGTAGCCGTATCATGTCGTCGTACTGGAGGAGCGACTACTGTTGCGGTTGATCACTCAGTTACTGAATTCCCTATTGCAGGCACTGTAACTCCTTTTTCGGTCTCACATGAATCGTCGGCGAAACACGAAATGCCCAGTGAATCCCACAGACAGGCTCCTTGACTGCTAAGTTGAGTTCGCGAATCTGACTTCGTTTTCTATGACAAAAAGCATTACTGTCTTGCAAAGGTTAAGCGTCGGAGTACGACCACAACAAGTGGATTCAAGCATAAAACATTTTCCTAGAAGTGCGGCTTTTCTATGATATGTGTCTACTGGCAGTCTGGAACCAGTGGTCTCTCGCAATCGTCACGTGATGGAGCACATTCTGACGGGAAATTCAAACGGTGGAAAGTTCGCAGCGATACCCTTATTCTTTTCAGTTAAGTCTTACTTCACACCGGATCTTGCATCCTATTGTCAAAAGTTTTCCACAGTAGCTGCTAATGAGGTTGTGCTGTCAAAATGACTCACAACGTCACTAAGCTATTTTATTGCTTCGGTCCGCATCCTTTTCGAACTTGCAGGGTGTTCAAGATGTTTCATCAATGGCCTTTGGGGCTAGTAAATAGGCACTGACTGTGGAATGTAGTCTTGTTCCCTTGTTGTGGATTTAGAAGAAAAGGGACGACAAGATGGATGACCAAGCACCGAAAACTTTCTTTAGACAAGCGAACCATAGAATGCAACTCTTCCCACTCCCAGAAAGCTTCAATGTTCATGATTCATGATTGCTCTCGGACTACTCTGGCCTCTAGGGTAGCTTTGGAAAACCCCCACACTCGTGGTAAAATCTACAGTGCCTAGCTTTCACGATGCTTCTAAAGTAATCCTTCTCCCCTTCTAACCTTTCTTCGCAGTTTGCCGGATGGAGGGGCACCTTGTTAACTGCCGTATGACTCTAACGGGGAAAAATGTTGAGGGTCACAGCGTAACCTCATTTCAAGCTAATTCTATGGACTGTTGACTATCTGATCGCTGGGCTCTCTGGCATTCCTGAATTAACTCTTCTCTCTATTGCACCGCTTTTAGTTGTCTATTTGCGTTTTCAGCTACACACTGAGAACATTCCATAGCGTGGCAGCCTCATTTTCATAAGATCTTCCAAATTCACAGGATTCAGTCTCGTCTCCCAGGATGCCGAGTTTTGTGGATCAAGGGACTCCCAGACATTCAGTACCAAGGCTTCAGCAATAGCTTCTCCTCCCATCATAGTAACTCCTGACTACATACTAACGTAACAAAGGAGAAGCTGCTAAACTCCAGACTCAATCAGTCCTAGTCTCTCTACCTCTGCAGCTTTTCGACGCTAGAAGCGTTCTCCTTATTTCATAAATGTTGGCAGTAGTTTGGCTTGTGTGTTGCACGCAAGTAACAAGCCATGTGGTCGGTCATGTGGGATGAATTCTTGCACGTCCAAGGACCGGAGGTTTCGCGTGGATAGCCTAGTGCCGTTCGACCAGCTGTCACCGACGCAGGACGCGGCGCCAATCCAGCGGACCCATGGCCTCGCGCCGAAGCATTAGTTCAATGCCCCAGATCTCGGTATTCCGCTCGTTTTGGATTTAATGTCCTGCAGTTCAAATTTGTGCGCTGACATATTGGTTTACGACATTCTTACCAGAGTGTTGGTCTGTGAACTTTTGAGAAGAGTTCTCTGAAGTGTTGATCTGAGAATTTCTAACAGGCTGGTAGTGTTAATTGGTGTCACTGATTCTGGGGGATCCTGCTGGTCTAAGAGCTTGCCAGTCTACATCATTAATCTAACCTGTTGGTCTGACTTTTCACCTTGTTGATCTGCCTCGTTGATCTGCGATGTTTTTGATAAAGTGGAGCTTCTGCCAGGCAAAAGTAGCTTGATTGGTCCGGGTTACAAGACGGAGCATGGCCCCGGAGCTCGGCCCCGGAGCTCGGGCCCGAATGACGGCATGAATCCCGTCTTTTCTTAAGGGATCAGCCATACCCACTTTGCAGAGGCGCCCTCACGATCGTACGTAAGTTGAATCAAGCCACTTCACGCACGTGGTCTGACAGCTGGGTGCAAGTTCTGACTACTTGAAAGGAGGTGTCACTAGACTCGTGCAGCTAGTTGGTTCGTCCAGAAGTCTTAGTCAGTGCTTGTGGTCTATGGTTTTGTCATAACGAACGAAATGGCCGCCTAAAGATGCGGTCGGCTGATGTTTCGGACGAACGATTTTCTTGGAATGAGTATACGACCTGATAAGAGTTATTCATCGTGGTCGCTCTCGCGGATTTGCCTGTCGCCCTTGCTATTGGTATTACCTGCCTGCTTCCTCCAGCATGCTCTGACTGATCTGCCTGATCCTCCGCCTCTGGTTCGCCCGTTGCGTGTTTCGAATTGCACTTGGGATTGCCTGAATTTGTCTGATAGGCCTTCTTTCTTCATTCGCGATACGGCGTTCAAATGCAGAAGTATCATCGACCGGCTTTCCAAGCAATGTTCCAGGCCTTGTGTTACGGTTTCTTGCCGGGGGTTGAACTTTACTTGATCGTCTGAAATAGCAGGAAGTTTCGAGATTCCCTGGTTTACTAGCCTCAGCACATGATTTGATTGATTGATCATCGCATCAATAGCTTTGGCTACTCGCCACAGCCCGTTCATTCGAAGTGCATGTAGTTTCAACAAGCGGCAGCCGGGTACGTCGCTGCCTTGAAACGTCATCCAGACATCGCGTCATTTGTCGTCTAGGATGGCGCAGATTTCGGCAGAGTTCCGGACTGCCGGTTGCGTACTCCCGTCTTTATAACCACTGTCAATCGGAATGCAATCACTTTGATGAATCTTCTCTTGCAAGATTAGTGACGCTATGAGTTAGACCCGCACAGCCTGCTTTGGGCGTTGATAGAAGCGGTGACATGCTGCTGATCCACTCTCTTTTGTCGCCCTCGCCAGAAACGCTCATAAACTACATAGAAAGGGTCGATGTGGACGTGAAAAAGACCACGACAATCGACAGATGGCGCATAGCGGCCTCAATGATGGTATGCAAACAAGGCACGTTTTCTGTAGCCCTAGGTCTATTGTGAGCTGGAGCAGACGCTAAAACTTACTCAAATGGCTTGATCAGGGGGTCTGATCCAGCCCTCCGCATCTTCAAGTAAAAGCACATTGAGCTAATTCTCCTAGCACGGGTAAGGCAGGTGGATGGAAGGCCGGAGATCTTGAAGCAACGACTCAACAATCACCTTGTTAAGCCAGGTGTTTATTCATCGAAATGCAACGGTCTGCTGTTGGTGGGATGCAACCGAACGAGGTTCCTTTTGCTGAAGCTTATTCGAATGCAACGCTGCTGGGAGGCTGAGACACTGCTTTTTTCTGTTCACTTGTATGTCGATAAGCGCGATTCGAATGGCTTAACGAGCCTTAGTTGGACACTTTCTATAGGCTATAGAAATCCAGTTATGACGAGGATCCTACTGCGAAGCGTTACTGAGATGGACTAAGCATGGTTGGAAGAACAATGTTGTGTGGCATCGTCAGCAACCTGACACAGCTTACGGACGCGTGAGACGAATAGGGCGTGATCAGTCCCTTGAAGTGGAAGCCAAGGCTATAGAAAGTAGTCCATATGGCGTATTCGAACTGCTTTTAGGTGGAATGCCAACCGGGCAACGATGCGTTATCACGTTCCCCGCAGGACTCACCGTAGATAGCTGTAACTCTTGTCATGGAGATGCTGATGCATAGGATTGGTCTGACGAAGACGGGCGTCTTGGTCATGCTGCGGAATAAGAAGAACTGAAGGCTAGGGCTGGTAATTGCGGGAGCTCTGCATCCAGAGAAATTGAGTGCCTGGCTAAGACGGTGTTAGCTTGACAGGCCAGGGGAGAGATTCAATGAGAATCTTCACTATGAGAGAATCAGTGATAAGATTGGAAGGTACCTACTCCTAGTGTGGTTTCTGCTGCCCTAATTCATTACGTGAATAAATTAGCGAGGCCTAGTAAGAAGCGAGATAAACACCTTTCTGAGATATAATTATGCATCCTTATAGAAACCTATAGATAAGTCTACTTAGTGAGACTGTTATTTTAAAGGGTATTCTTTTAATAGGAAATTTAAGTGTTTCTTAGATATATAGATATAGAAATATAGACTAGTGCACCTGCAGCTGAAGAGAAGGACTAAATCTTCTTATGAATCTTTAGAATCTCTATCTGTAAATTCTATAGAACTACGTTCTTTTGATTCTCTGAAGATTATGAAGTTAATATCTAGGTAAGGTCCTCCTTCTTTAAAGTACCTAAAAGCCTAGCTCTTTTGTGATTTATTTCTTAATTAAGTTAAGCCTAATAGATAAGAATAATGTTATAACCTGTTATATATAGATAACAGTTAACTAACCTACTTAGGTATTAGGTAGCTAGGATAGGATATTTATACTATAGAATTAATAGGAATAATAGAGATTTACTTAGAATAGAAGAACTATAGTATAAGTTATATAATAATAAGATAAGAGAATAATTAGTAGAGTATAAAAAGAAATACTTAGTAATTAGTTAGTATTACTAACTAATTATAATTACCTATATACTTAAGTAATTACCTAACAGTTAGGAGTCTAATCCTTAAACCAAATTTAGTTTAATAATTAGTTACAATTAGTCTAAAAAATCTACGCACAGTCTAAGTTTCTAGTTAGAAAAGGTATAATACTAAGAAAATAGTTTATCTATAATAAAAACAGTCCATTACCTATAATCCATATTCAGAAGTAACCTCATAATTATATCTCCTCACTAAAACCAAGTAATAAGTTATAATAACTAAATTTTTACCTTAGAAATAGTTATAATATATATTAAACTTAGTTATATATAAATAGATATATAACTATATAATCAGCCTAGATATATAAACTTATATTCATAATACTTCTATTTATATTAACTTCAGTAGTTAACGTTATTATCTTTATAATATATATATTATAGTAGCTTTAACTATATTATTACTATAAAGTCTATCTTTAATTAGTTTTCTAGGTTATTTTCATCCCTCTTATAATTATTCTAATATAAACTAATATAATATAATAAGTTTAATCTACTTATATATAAGCTATCTACTTAAATCCCTTAACTAAGATCTATAAAATCTATTAAGTATACTATAGTTTTATAACTATTCTACTCCTTATATTTATAGTATATAACTAATAGTTATAATATTATTTAACCTATAATTAAACCTATATAATAATTATTATTATTATAATTAACTTAGCGTTTTTATTAGTTTATATAGGTATATAGTCCCTATTAATAATATAAATCCTCATATAAATCCTAATAGTAGTCTAGCTTTAGAAAACTATATCTACTAAGTTATATATTAACTGAAATATTTTTACTAATACTACTTTTATTATATCTATATAAAGTAGTATATATCTCTAAAAAAGAAGCTATTCTTATACTATATTAGTCTTCACCTTATTTACTAATAATATTAAGTATTCCCTTTATAAATTACTATATTCATATTACTATAATAAGTAATATAGAGGGGATACTAAAGTAAGACTAAGGTTATCTATAGAAGTATCTATTAAAACTTAAGGATAAGCTTTAGCTTAAGTATAGATATAGCTAGCTCTAAAAGTATCTTCTATTAGAGTAAATAGACTATTATTTAAAGCTTTAATAAGGTTATTTATAGAAACTTTAGCTTAATCCTCCCTTAGTAACTTTACCCTCTAGATAAAGACTACTTCTTAAAGTTTTACTAAACCTATTATTCTCTCCTTCTTATTATATTTACTACCTACTTATCTATAATATATATCTAAAGTACTCTTCTTTTCCCTTACTTAAGCCTAAAATACCTATTAATAACTTAGAAATTAATACTATTATAGATTTTAGCCTTAGCTTATTATTAATAGAAGATATCCTTAAAGTAGCTACTAAAGATCCTATATCTCTTATTACTAATATATATTAGACTGCTTTACTATCTACTTTATTATATCTTATTAATAACACCTCTTTATTAAAAATCTCTTATAACTACTTACTATTTAAGAATAGAGAAGCTTTTTATATAGTAATAATATAATTAAATAATATATATAATAAGATCTTAATATCCTTTTTATAACTTATATTAAAGTTTATTTTAAAAAGGGACTAATTAATATATTATATAATACTTTTAATATTATAGATTCCCCTTCCCTCTCTTTTTAAGAATATATTAAGACCTCTTTAAAACTATTTTATAAAACTACCTCTATTATATAAAGTAATTACTATTCACTTAGTTTTAGATCCTCTTAGTTATTAGTCTTATTTATATTATAGATTCTTATAATACCTATATAATACTCACTAAAGTTATTAAGTATTACCCTTATAAAAAGAGAAAAGGTTTTATAAGTATAATAAGCTTTCTATATAAAGCTTATATAGTATAATAATATTATTTTATAAACTTTATTAAACTTTTATACTACTATAAAGTTTGTTCTATCTTATAAGTAGGTAGTAGTATAGTTATATATATCTTTAAAAGTTAACTATCACACTTAATTAAATATATAAGGTTATCCTAGTAATACTACTAATAACTAGTAGGATTATTATAGGTTCTATTATTAGAAAGTATTATTATATATAGTACTTCTAAGTATTTTTATTAGGACTACTAGGATAATTAATATAGTATAAACTTTAACTATTAGATCTATATATATATTACTATTATTAATACCTAGATAATATATAATAAGTTTTATATTAAATTCCTAGAGTAGTATTTATATGCTATATATGTAATAGTTAATTTATATAAGGCTTATAATAGCTTAGAAAGCGTTAAAGTGTGACCCTCTTAGGAATATAGCTTTATAATAGTAAGTGAGGTAGTTATAAGTATAGGGAATAATAGTATAATAGTTAATCTAAAGGTATTAGTATAGTAATACCTCTAAAAGGCTTCTTTTATATAGATCTATATAGTTTATATTATAGATATTACGTCTAGAGTATAAATAAACTATATTATTTAGAGCTTTAACTAATTCCTACTCCTTATAAAGTGTAGAAATTACTTTTTACTAGAAAAAAGTATTAGTCTATATATAGTAGGTATTACGTAGTATAACTATATTTTATAGATTGTTTAAATATATACTTAGAACTACTAAGAATAAGTTAGTAGTAGTAAATAGGTATAATCTATTATAATAATTAATATATAATAATATAATAAATTAGTGTGTAGATTATAATATAATAAGTAAGGTGTTTTCTTACTTTTCTTTTATTTAAATATAACTGAAATTATTAACTTAAAATAGTTTATAGTTATCGCTTTTACTACCCTTATTACTAAGTTCTTAGGGATTACTTTACTATATTTTACTATACTTTAAATTCTTAATATCTTAGCTATAGCTACTAATTTTAACTATTTTTATTTATTATATACTATTTTAGAAACCTACTTACCTAAATAAGTCTTAATACCCTTCTGCTACTAAAGTAGTTAATACCTTAACTAGAGGAGACCTTTATATAGGTGCTATAAGTAGTAATACTATTTAGACTATTTTTATAGCTAATAAAATCAGTTAAAGTTGATCTCTACTTATATAATACCTATACTCCCTATTATAGTCTTCTTTCTATATAGAATTATAGTAAAAGATATATTAATTATACTTAAAAGTATTTTAAGCCTAGTTACTACTTCTAGCTTATTTATTATATTATAGCTAAATATAAAGTTTATATTTTTCAGTCTAAGAACACTACTTTTAAACTATATTATTACTTTTTTAATCTGAATACTCTTATTTATAGAGTAACTAAGTACCCTTCTTTTTCCTTATTAGTTATAACTTTTCTCTTCTACCTTTCTTCCCTATCTCTTCTATTATAACTATAATCTTATAGATATTTGCTACTCTTTATAGTTTATCCCTAATATTATCCTTTTTATAATATACTAAATAACTACTACGTTTTATCTTAGCTATATCTAATATAGTAGATATTAAATATACTTCACCCTTCTCTAAATAAAACTTATACCTCTCTATTTATTTTATATACCTTATATACTACCTAACTACTCTTCTTAAGAGGGAATATTATAGTATAAGGATATAATAGTTATTACTACTACTAAAAGTAAGGGTTATAACTTAAAATATATCTATCCTTCCTATATAATACTAAGATAAAGCTAGAAGTCTATATTTAAGAATTAGTATATACTATTAAAGGAAGCTATATCCCCTAGATAGAGCTACTATTACCCCCCTATTCCCTCTCTCTAACTAAGGTATTATCTTAACCTTTATCTCTAGTAATAGAGATATTTAGTAGCTTAGATAGAGCTAAGTACTATATATTAGGGGACTAATTACCTCTAACTTAGCCTTAATATAAGTAATAATCTATTATACCTAACTATATTAATATCTTAATAAGTTAGTAATAACTTCTATTATAGTACTAATTAGAACTAGAAGATCCTTATAAGATCTAATAAAGAGTATAAAGTTAGAAAATAGAAACTTATAGAAAGAAATTATTAATAAAGGTAGTAAGCTACTATAGCTATATAAAGGAGGTATTAAAGTAAAGTAGAAGTGATGAGGGTTTTTATAAACTTATTAATTACTAGGAGTAGACCTCTAATAGCTAAATATCTATAGTAGTATATCTCTAACTAGCTAGGTTTAGTACTCTATATAACCCCTTATCTATAGCTATAGCTAGTGCCCTTATATTACTATTATTAGATACCTATAAACCTATTAGACTTAGACTTTAATATCTCTCTTTCTATAACCTATTTAGTATATACTACCTAAAGATAAGATAGGAGGTAGTTAAGCTTAATTATTATCCTCTTATTATTAGACTACTATTTAAGTAAACTAGAGCTTATAAATATATATAAGATACTAGCCTTAGTAGTATAATAGGCTTAGGTGATAAAGTATATCCTTAGCTAGTCTCCCTCTAGTAGCTTATCCCCTATATAGTATATTAAATAGAGATATAAGACTTATAATACTACCCTCTCAATTAAAGCTATAGCTTATTACTACCCTCTAACTCTATTTTAGATTATATCCCTTAGCTCTTTAAAATTTATAAGTTATTATATAATCAGAGCTAAATTGCTATATCTAGAGTTCCTTTCTGCTCTTTCTCTCTATTTACTTGCTATAGAGTATATTAATAATTAGCATAAAGCTTTATACTCTCTTTATATACCTTCCCCTTATATAGTAGTTATATCTTAATTAGTTTTAGTTTATACTTCTAATATAGTTAATAATACTTATAGGGATAAAGCTACTTACTCTTAGCTATTACTAAGAGTTATTAGAGTGGAAACCTTATCTAATAGTTAGCTAGCTACCTAAAGTGTGAAGCTTAAAATATCTTTTAGTAGTTTAGACTTAGATATAGATAATTCTATAAGTATATCTATATTATATATAATCTTTTCTAAAGAGTTATTAATATATCTTTAAGTTTTAGGAATTTAAGCTATAGTATAGTCCTCTTATACTACTGCTCTTAATAACCTATCTCCCTCTATCTAACCCTCCTTATTACCCTTCTAATTAAGCTAATATATATTAAATACTAATAAACTGCTATATAAAGTATAGGAGATTACCTATATAGCTTTATATTATCTATAGTAATATTAACACTTAACCTACTTATCCTTATATACCTTATTACTACCTATAAGTAGTCCCCTATTTGAGATATATATACTGCTTATAGACTTTAATAAGCGCTCTTATTTAGTGCTTTTATTATCTCTACTTTAAACTTCTTTATCTCCCCCTATTATCTAAGCTTCTATATACTTATGTAAGGGCTTATATATATCTTATATATTTAGTAAGCTAGCTGCTATATACTTAGCCTGCTATAACTAAAAGCTATATAGTATTTTAGGAGGCTTTTAAAGGCTAAGTCTATAAAAGCCTTTTCTATTACTCTATCTATTAATATACCTAAGATTATTACTATAGAGGGTAGATATAAACTAGAAAGCTAGTAGTTAACTAAAAGAGGGTAATACTAGAAGTGCTTTTAGTTTAAGTTATTACTCTTCTAAGTGAGATTAACTTATATCTTTTATACTAAACTATTTTATATTATTAGGTAGTAAATAGGGAAATCTGCTTTTATTATTATCTTATTATACTCTCTGAGAGTATTATTTTAACCTACCTTTATATATTTAAGAATTGCGTATAATATGTCTTATAGTCTATAATATATAATAGAGGCTAGTTTTAAGTAGAGAGGAATTAAAAAATAAATTGTTCTATAAATAGAAAGGGGGATATTAGTTTATAATTACTAGCTTATTAGTCTTTACTTAGCCTTAAATCTTAGTATTAGAACTTATATTAATATTATTTAACTTATTATCTTTAAGCCCTCTCTTATAAGAATCCTCTTAAGTTTTCTTAGTATCTTTAATCTTTATCCCTCTTAAGCCTTCTTAGTATCTTTAATCTTTATCTTATAACTAGTAAGCTTATATATATATAGCTATAAATACTAGCTATCTTATAGCCTTTATAATATTAGCCTATATATATAATAATATTTTATAAGGTTCTTAATCTTTAGTATATATTCTATTTAAGATATCTTCAGCTATAGTAATAAGGATAAGGTTAATATCCTAAAGATATAATAGTTAGCTATAAACTACTTATAAGATTTAGAATAGAAACCTATATTAGAAATAATACTCCTAAACTTCTCTAACTATTATCTAATCTACTAGTCCTCCTAGCTAAGTAAAGTTACCTTTTTATTTAGGATAATAGCTATAGAAGATAAGATAGTTAGTTTTATACTAGTTCCTATAAGAATTAATATATCTTATATTTCTATCTAATTCAGCCCTTTTTTATAGTATAATAGATAATAAAGATAGAAATAATATATTTTATCTTTATAAAAGGTTTTATATATATATATATATATATATATATATATATAGAGAGAGAGAGAGAGAGAGTAAGCTTAAGATAATATACTAAAGCTTTATCTAAGTATATTACTCTATTTTTACTTTAGATTTACTAATAATATTAATAGATATAGCATGAAAACTGCTAAGTTATAAATTATATCTGCTGAAATTACTACGTCCTTTTAGTTCTCTATAGTACCCCTTATTCTAGAATAATTATATTATGCTTCTATATACCTTTATTAATTCTCTTAATATTATTATGCTCCTCTAGAATATAATAGTAAAGGCTTATAATATTTAGGGTAGTAGTAGCATTAAGCAGTTTAAAATCTATAATTATATAAATAAGTTAAAGGCGATTAGTATATATATCCTATTCCTCTATCTTTATATTATACCTATAAAGATATATAATCTAACTTTAATCTATAGAAATAGAGATAAAGTTTAGGTCTATAGAAATAAAGTCTAAGAGAACTATTATATACTAAGTTATTATATAATAATTTTTAGTAATATTTAGAAAGACTATAAAAAACTTAAGAACTTATAGCTTACTAGTAAAGTGTAAAAAATAATACTCCCTTAGGAAGGTTTTACTATAGTTATAGATTAATATAAGGTTAGTTTATAATATCTGCTAACTAAGCTTACTAAGAGAGTTAAGATTTACGCTATAGGATTCTAACCCCTATACTAACTCCTTTACTAACTCCTTAATTTAAAGGCTAATAGCTATATTCCTTATATCAGCTAAAAGCTTACTAAAGTAGTAGTTTAGTTTTTTAGGTTTATCTATATACCTCTATATAATATTTAAAAGGTTTATAATAATAGTAATAGGTGAAGGGTATAGATAATAATTAGAGATAAATCTAATAATAGGAAGGGTAAGTTAGTTAGATAGGAGAGGGAAGTAGAGGTATAAAGCTTTATTTTTAAATAATATATTAATAGAAGATAGTTATTACTAAGTAGAACTTTTAATTAGTAGAGCACTTTCCTTATAGAAGGAAAAGTAGTAACTTTAAGGTATTTAATCTATTAATATATTAAAATAGCTTATTTCTTAATACTCTTATTCTTATCTTATTCTAAGACGTTCTTAGAATTTATTAGAAGAAAAAATATTTCCTTTAATACCTAAAAGGATCTAAATAAGGAAACCCTTTTCTATCCCTTTTATAACTACTTATTACTAGTTCTATTTAGCTACTTTTAATATATCTATTTATTCCTATATATTTATACTATATTCTTCCTAAAGTTAGAAGTTAATTAGTTTAGCTAGTCTTATCCTCTAGACCTATAAACCTATATAGATCCTATTTTACTATCTATTTAACTATTATTTCTAGAGGATAAAGTTTACTATATCTGCTTTATACTCTAAACTGCACTATAATTAATATAGTATAGACTCTCCTATTAAAGATAATATTTACCCTACTTACTAAGAGTTATATAATAATTAAAACAGCTATATTTATTATAATAGATTAGATTAATACTGTAAATAAATAGACTTACACTATTACTTCCTTTATAATTGCGTAAATATTTAACTTAGCCCTCAGCTTTATAGACTAGCTTTATTAAAGAACTAAGGCTTAGCTAGCTAGAGGCTTTCTCTAGTAACCTTTACTTTCTAGTCACCTTAACACCTTATAGAAAAGATAATAATAGATCTATAGAACTAAAAAGTAAAGCCTTTTAGTAATAAGGGCGTCCTTAGCTAAGTAGCTTACTAAAGATATTAAAGATATAAAGGGGATCTCTATAGGATTAAATAGCTATAATAGCAGTAATATTAGTTTAAGTCTATATATAGCCTATAGTAATTAATATAATAGTATTTATTATAATAAAAAAGCAGACCTATATTACTAATTCTTTTATGACTGCTTTAACTCCTACTTATGCTGAACCTACTTAGTTTAGGTTTATTATTAGCCTCTAGACCTATACTTAATTCTAATAAAGTAAAGAAATAAGCTATATTAAGTTAAGCTAGTGAGATCTAATAGAGCCTTATTTACGCTATAACTTTAAGATAAGTTAACTATTAGCGTTATCTCTATAATAGTACTCTAACTAAGGCGTTCTAAACGTATATAAAGATAACTAGATATTACTACTACCTAAAGGTAATAGGTTTAGAGATATAAGTAGTCTTAGTTATAGCTATAGGCTAAGCTTTAGGAGTAGTAATAGGTGAGCTATCTATTAAATAAAATATATTTTAGTTATTATTAACGCTAAAAAGTAAGGCGCTATTTATAAAAAGCGAGAGAATTTACTGAGGCTAGTATAGTAAAGAGATATAGTATAGTATAAAGCTAGTTAACTATAGTTGAGAGATTCTAATATCTCTAACTAAACTTTAGGTCTATTACTTATTTTTATCTTTAGTATTCTAGAAAGAGAGCTTTTAAATTAGTAAGCTCTTAAGTATATTAATAAATATTTCTCTTATATATAACTAATATTACTAAACCTTATTCTAAGTAAATAGGGGGACTATAAGTAAAGTTCTATAAAGGGAAGTTTTATACTTTTCGCTTAAAGTACTTTAAGATATAAGGTTAAATAGCAGTATATTTATTAATATCTTAAAGTTTATTTATAAGAATTTTCTCTATCTAAATTTATAGAAGAACTATATAATTAAATAAAAGTATTTAAATTATATATCTTTTAAAGTTCTTACTAGAAGTATACCTTAAGGTATCTTTTTATAGTAAGAATTACTATAAACCTTTACTTAATATATATATACTATCCTTATTAGAAAAAGTATAGCTATTCTTACTAAGTAGTATATAAACCTAAGTAGTATATCACCTCACTTAATAGGTTTAATAGATTTTCCTTTTTAGAGTAGCTTTATAACCTCTAATTAGTTATATCTATTTATATTTACTACTTATAAAGCTACTATTAATATAAATATGCGATTTTATAGGTGTTCTGCTGTAGTGTGTTTTTAGCTAACTTTAATTATAAATATCTCTATAAATCTAAGGTATATCTAAAAGCTAAAGATGCTTTTTTAATTACTAAAATTAAGGCTCTTAACTAATATCTTTTCTTAGTAGTATATATTAAGGAATTAAATTAGTTATTTTCTTATAAGGTTATTTATAAATTTTATAATATTATAGGAGTTTCACTTAATATAAAATAAAAAGTAAGTATATATAAATAAAGAATATATAAATTAATAGCTTTAATCTTACTAACTATAGTAGTATAAGTTTTTATATAGTATACGCTATAATAAATAGGGAAATAACGAAAAAGAGGTTAATTAATATTAAAAACTATATATTTAAAGAACCTAAAGATCTCTCAGCTAATAGGGGTTTCTAAAGTATATAGTATATAAATATAAATAGGTATATAAGTATAGTAGGATTAATCTTTCTCCTTAAGTTTATAGTTACAACATAGCCCCCCCGCAAAAAGACTATAGTAAAATTCACCCTATATATAGGCATAATTCCAGAAACACTATATAGGCACTTTAACTTATACCCTCTACTAATTAAGGAAAACAGTATAGAAACCTTATACGTTCCTATTAGTAGGTAAACCCTCGTATAAAGTTGAACGCACGCCTTAGCTGAATAGACTAGCAGAATAGTAATAGCGCTAGCTATATAGCGTAAGGCTAGTAGCGCTATATATAGCAGGGCTGATCACATTAGGGCTAAATAGGTTACTAAGGCTCTTATAGCTTAGCTGATAATAGCTTCACTAAACCTTCTAGTAAGGTGCTATAAACACTACTACACGAGAGATAACTTCTTAACTAAAGAGGTTGTTAGAAGAGGTTCTCATAGCTAGAAGCATAAAAACTCTACTGCTACGTGTAGGGCCTTATACCTATCCCTCTTCCTCTTCCTCTTCCTCATCCTCAAACCTATATTAACAACTTATTCTTATCTACAACCCATAACAAATCCTTTATAATATCTACACTATAAGAGATATATAAGAACACTAATCCCCTATAAAGCACACCCTTCTATAAGTAAATAGCTAAAGGTATCACTATATAGGATAACATCTATACGCTAAACAAAGCCCTCAAATTCAGTAAACACTCTTTTATTAATTAGTAGTATATTATTAAGGTAATAATAACTAGAGCCCTTATAAATACCCCTAAAGGGGACCCTCTCTATGCTATAATTAAAGTGATAAATAATAGCCCTAAATACCTCTATATAGAGGCTATATATATCTCTAGCTATCCTAAAGAGTGACCCTTCTTTGCGCAAACCCTCTATAATACTAAGGCAGAGGCAGCCTAAGCCTAAGCATAAGCATAGGTATAATAGGGGAATATTAGTAAGTACGCCTTACGCTAAATAGAGAGAGTGTTACTAATAATAGTATAGCTGTAAAGGCGTTAGCTAGCCTAATTAAATAAGAAGACTATAATAATAGTGATAAATAGCAGATAGCAAAGTAGTAATAGAGATAGTGTTAGTAGTATAAGTGATACGTAAGAGAGAGGATAGGTTAATAGTTCAGTAGTTAGTAATTAAGTAATTAAGTAATTATAAACTATATTATTATTAAAGTGAAGTTAAAGATTATAAGGTTATTAACTAACGTATATATATAAGTGCAGCTGTAGTTAGGAGAGGTAGTTAGAGACTATAATTATATAACTAAAAGCTATAATATAAGGAAACAGCTGCTAAGGGTTTAAGGTCAAGGCCAGCCATATAGAAAAAAAATCGATTTACGTTAGGGGAGGTAGAAATAACTATAATTACAAAATTCTAAATATAGGTTTAGAAAACCTACCTAGTAAAAGCTAGTTTTTAAAATCCTAAACCTAGGTTTAGAAATCCCACCTAGCAAAAACTAGCTACTAGAATCCTAAACCTAAGTTTAGAAATCCCACCTAGCAAAACCTAGCTACTAGAATCTTAAACCTAGGTTTAGAAATCCCACCTAGCAAAAACTAGCTACTAGAATCCTATTAACTACTAGAATCCTAAACCTAGGTTTAGAAATCCTACTTAGTAAAAACTAACTATTAGAATCTTAAACCTAGGTTTAGAAATCCTACCTGCTAAAAATCAGCTACTAGAATCTTAAACCTAGGTTTAGAAATCCTACCTAGTAAAGACTAGCTACTAGAATCCTAAACCTAGGTTTAGAAATCCTACTTAGTAAAAACTAGCTATTAGAATCCTAAACCTAGGTTTAGAAATCCTACCTAGTAAAAACTAGCTACTAGAATCCTAAACCTAGGTTTAGAAATCCCACCTAGTAAAAACTAGCTACTAGAATCCTAAACCTAAGTTTAGAAATCCCACTTAGTAAAAACTAGCTACTAAAATCTTAAACCTAGGTTTAGAAATCCTATTTAGTAAAANCTTAGTAAAAACTAGCTATTAGAATCCTAAACCTAAGTTTAGAAATCCTACCTAGTAAAAATTAGCTATTAGAATCCTAAACTTAGGTTTAGAAATACAGCCTACTAAAAACTAGCTATTAGAATCCTAAACCTAAGTTTAAAAATCCTATCTACTAAAGACTAGCTACTAGAATCTTAAACTTAGGTTTAGAAATCCTACCTACTAAAAACTAACTACTAAAATCCTAAACCTAAGTTTAGAAATCTTATTTAGTAAAAACTAGCTATTAGAATCTTAAACCTAAGTTTAGAAATCCTACTTAATAAAAACTAGCTATTAGAATCTTAAACCTAAGTTTAGAAATCCCACCTAGTAAAAATCAGCTACTAGAATCCTAAACCTAGGTTTAGAAATATAGCTTACTAAAGACTAGCTATTAGAATCCTAAACCTAAGTTTAGAAATCCTACCTACTAAAGACTAGCTATTAGAATCTTAAACCTAAGTTTAGAAATCCTACTTATTAAAAATTAGCTACTAGAATCTTAAACCTAGGTTTAGAAATCCTACCTACTAAAAATTAGCTACTAGAATCCTAAACCTAGGTTTAGAAATCCTACTTACTAAAAATTAGCTATTAGAATCTTAAACCTAGGTTTAGAAATCCTACTTAGTAAAGACTAGTTACTAGAATCCTAAACTTAAGTTTAGAAATCCCACTTAGTAAAAACTAGCTACTAGAATCTTAAACCTAAGTTTAGAAATATAGCCTGCTAAAAACTAGCTACTAGAATCTTAAACTTAGGTTTAGAAATCCTACTTAGTAAAAACTAGCTACTAGAATCCTAAGCCTATATATAGAAAGGTATATAGTAGCTAGTAGCCTCTAGAATATTAAACTGATATCTAGAAAGCTAGTTTAATAGCTACTTATAATACTAAAAGCTCTTAAAGTAGCTAGCTAAATAGAAACTATAGATAATATATAATAAAGTAGGTGCTAATTATAAGTATTATTTATAAAGAACTAGTAATAGTATACTGGAATCTATATATATATAGAACGAAAGGATAGAGGAAGTCTAGGAGTAGTAATAAGAGGATAGAAGGAAGTTATTTTAGGATATAGAAGGGATAGTTAGATATATTATAGGTATATAACGTAATATTATCTATATTAGGTTAAGCTTATATAATACTATATAGGTCCTTATATAATATATAATTAGATAACCTTATTATAAAACTATACTATATATATAAAGCTAAAAATAGAGTAATACTATATAGTTAACCTTAAAAATAATATAGTATTTTATATACTTTAAGTTATAGAAAAGTTGCTTTCTAGCTATAGAGTATTATTTATTATAAGCCTTAGTGAATAATAACTAAGATTTAAAATTTTATATCACTAAAAAGCAGCGATTTTTTATCCTAAATATAAGTTTAGAAATTTATATTAGTAAAAAGCTTATAACTTTCAGCCTAAAATTAATCCTAAACCTAAGTTTAGAAATTTAGATCCTCATAATATAGCGACTTTTAATCCTAAACCTAGGTTTAGAAATCTAGATTACTAAAAAAAGAAGCTAGTTTTTATCCTAAACCTAGGTTTAGAAATTTATATCCCTAAATCATAGTAACTTTTAATCCTAAACCTAGGTTTAGAAATCTAGATTACTAAAAAAAGAAGCTAGTTTTCATCCTAAACCTAGGTTTAGAAATTTATATCCTAAAGGAAAAACTGATTTTTATCTTAAACTTAGGTTTAGAAATTTAGGTCCTCATAATATAGCGACTTTTAATCCTAAACCTAGGTTTAGAAATTTAGTTTACTAAAAAAAGAAGCTAGTTTTCATCCTAAACCTAGGTTTAGAAATTTACACCCTAAAAGAAAAACTGATTTTTATCTTAAACTTAGGTTTAGAGATTTATATTACTAAAAAAAGAAGCTAGTCTTTATCCTAAACCTAGTATACTAACAATTATTTATAAGCTATAAAAGCTTATTTTCACTTATTTCTTTCTTTATCTAGTATTATCTAGTAGTATCTATAATCTATTTACTACCTTATTCTTTATAGTATATTATACTTACGTTTTAGCTATAAAAGGATACTATAATATTTAATATTATTCTTCTCTTTAACTAAANAGCTATAAAAAGATACTATAATATTTAATATTATTCTTCTCCTTAACTAAATCTACTTTACTAATTTTTAGTTTTATTATAGCTAAGATATTTCTTTATATAATTTTCTACTTAGTATAACTTTATTACCTTANTTATTATAGCTAAGATATTTCTTTATATAATTTTCTACTTAGTATAACTCTATTACTTTAAGGGCTTATTCCCTAATAATAATACTATTATTTAGCGTTATTTAGTGTTTATTTGCCCCTTCTAGCTACTAAGGCTAACTTTTAAAGCCTTAGGAGCCTATTTCTATCCTATAGTCTTATTACCTAGTGAAGCTTAAGATCTATTTAAACCTTCCTATCTATATTCGTTTTAGCTAAATTTCTTTATTTGTTATATTTATATTAGATATAAACAACTATACTTCTAAGGTACTATTAAGGGGTTATATTTCACAGTATAGTAGAATACTACTATTATCTATATTATTAGAAGTCTTCCTCTATTTATCCCCTATCTCTATTATCTAGTATTACTTAGTGTTTATTTAACCTTTATAACTACTAAAGATTAATCTTAAGCCTTAGGATCTAGTTTCTATCCACTAGGCCTATTACCTAGTAAAGCTTAGGGATAATTTAAACCTTCCCACTAGGTACTAAGGATTAATCCTAAGCCTTAGGATCTAGTTTCTATCCACTAGGCCTATTACCTAGTGAAGTCTAAGGATAATTTAAACCTTCCTATTAGGTACTAAGGATTAATCCCAAGCCTTAGGATCTAGTTTCTATCTACTAGGACTATTACTTAGTATAGCTTAAGGTCTATTTAAACCTTCCTATCTATATTTATCTTAGCTATATTAGTTATAAATAACTATACTTCTAAGGTGCTATTAAGGAGTCTTTAAGCTAAGCATTAGGAGCTAGTTTCTATTTACTAGTCCTATTACTTAGTAATACCTATAGTTACTCTAAGCATATCAGTCTAGTATTATCTACTACCTCTATTATCTAAGTATTCCTATTAGTATATTATAAGATAGCTACTAGCAGTATAAATCTATAGATAAGCCGCTCCTCACAGTATATACTATACTAAACACTTAAATAAGCAAGCGTATTCATTAGGCGTATCTATATATTAGACTAAGCTTTTAGATTCTACTTACTTACTTTAAAACTATAAAGGAGTATAGATATAAACCCTACTTAAAACTATAAAGTAGTATAGATTTATAAATCTATAAGGCCCTTAAGAAATATACTAAGGTAAAGAATACGTAGTAACTATATACTATATTTCATAATATAGAAAAATACTACTATTATTTATATTATTAGAAGTCTTCCTCTATTTATCCCCTATCTCTATCGTCTAGTATCGCCTAGTATTTATTTAACCCTTTAAGCTACTAAGGTCTAACCCTAAGCTTTAGAAGCTAACTGATTTAAAGCTAGTAACACCTGCTCCTTTTAAGTTTACTAGACCTATAGATAACCTTCTTAGACTATACAATATAATTAACAGGAAGGGTTAGTATAGATTAACCCTTATATACCCGCTCTAAAGGATCAATCTTAAACCCTAGTATTTAGTTTCTATCCACTAGGTCTATTGCTTAGTGAAGCCTAGAGATAATTCAGACTGTCCTGCTATATACTGGGGATTAATCCCCAGCCTTAGGATTTAGTTTATATCTAGCAGTCTTATTACCTAGTGAAGCTTAAGGTCTATTTAAACCTTCCTATCTATATTTATCTTAGCTATATTAGTTATAAACAACTACACTTCTAAGGTACTATTAAGAGGTCTTTAAGCTAAGTATTAAGAGCTAGTTTCTATTTACTAGTCCTATTACTTAGTAATACTTATAGTTAACCTAAGTATATTAGTTTAGCGTTATCTGCTACCTCTATTATCTAAATATTCCTATCAGTATACTATAAGATAGCTACTAGCAGTATAAATCTATAGATAAGCTGCTCCTTATAGCATATATCCTCTTAAGTCTCTAGATAAATTTAATATAGTCCTAGAAGGTTTTAGCATTCTATATAGCCCTTAAGAAATATACTACAGAATATATAGCAACTATATATTATATTTTACTATGGGAAAGAAAAGCTATATTATTTACGTTATCTGAAGTCATCCTAAGTTTATTCCCTATTATAATTATTATAGGAACGCTCTGAAGATAGCTCTAGCCTTACTATAGATTAGAAACCTTCCCTTATATTATATATAAAAGCCTATAATTTCCTCATAGAAAGTTATTATAGGTAATTTAGGTATTATTCTGTTAGTATATAGACTAGTTGAAATAGGCTAGGTTAACTAAGCTAGTTTAAACCCTTCTACACTATAGATTAGTAGTGCTATATATGCTCTAAGAGCATAGCGTTATCTGCTATCTTTATTATTATAGTATTCCTATAAGTATACTACGGAGATATAAAACCTAGGTTTAGAAAGCTAATTCAGCAGGTAGCAGCTACTAAAGTCTTAAACCTAGGTTTAGAAATTTATATTACTAAAAAACAGCTATATTTCATTCTAAACCTAGGTTTAAAATGAAATATAGCTAAAAAGCTAATAATTTTCAGCCTATACTTAATCTTAAACCTAGGTTTAGAAATTCACATACTAAAAAACAGCAACTTTCAATCCTAAACCTAGGTCTAGAAATTTGTAACCCTAAAAAACAGCTCCTTTTAATCTTAAACCTAGGTTTAGAAATTTATATCACTAAAAAACAGCTACTCTTTATTCTAAACTTAGGTTTAAAAACCTACTCTAGCAGTCTATACCCTCTTAGATCCTAAACCTAGGTTTAGAACCTACCTCTATAGCTATAAGCTAAAAGGACCTTAAACCTAGGTTTAGAAAACTAGATTAGTAATTATTAGTTACTAAGATCTTTAACCTTTAGGCTTAATCTCTATCTAATATCCCTATCATCCAGCTTTATCTAGTAGGTATTTAGATATTCCTACTACTTAGAAATAACCTAAAACTTAAGAAGCTAATAAGTGTATAGCTAGTAATACCTACCTTTTATAATAATTTATATATCTTAAACCTAGGTTTAGAAACCCCACCTAGCGAAAAGGAGCTACTAAAATCCTAGACCTAGGTTTAGAAATTTAGTAGCTACTAGAATCCTAAACCTAGGTTTAGAAATTAATATTAATAGCTAATAATTACTAAAATCTTAGACCTTATCTATCGCTTAGTGCTATTTAGCGTTTATTTAGATATCCTTACTAAGAAGGACCTTTTTTAAATCCTAAAAACGTTCTTAATACGTGCTATACTATTATCTATTATCCTCTAGTGTTTATTTAGGCTGTATTATCTTAGAATATAAACCCTCTGTTATACTATATTCTAAACTATAGTTTAGGAACCTACTATAGTTACTATAAAGCTCTAAAAACTATAACTACACTATAGTAATACCTATATTCTTATAGTTTTAAAATAAGCTTAATTATAGTCTAAATTATATATACTATGTTTATTTTATCTCTACTATCTCTACTACTTTAAATTAATAGCCTCAGTATCTTATTCTCTTATAGAGGTATATACTATCTCTATTATCTAGTATTACTTAGTATTTNTTATCTAGTATTACCTAGTGTTTATTTAGTACTAAGCGTTAGTAGGGATAATATAATAGCTTAAAGAGCTTATATTAATATCGTATTATCTAGCTTTATCTATTATAATTGTTATCTACGAACTATACCCCCTATTACTATAGTATTCTTTTATGAATCTAAATCTAAAGTAAGCACTTAATCCTCCTATAACATATAGGGGCCTAGCACGTACTAAGGCGCAACTTATAAGAGATTATTAAGCTTTACCTAAGAGGCGATAATTACCTTAGAGAAAGTAGAATTTGTTCTATGAAGTGGTCTTTATATAGTAAACCCTTTTAGATTTCCTTTTCACTATAATCCTAGCTTTATATCCTTAGTGATAAGTCTTTCACCCCTTAACTCTATTCTTATCTAGCCTCACTTAGTATTTATTTATATCTCCCTACTACTAATTATTAGTCCTAACTCCTTAAGTAGATACCTTAACTTATATAGTATCTATAAGAAGATATATAAATCTACTATATATACTTAGAAGTAAGAATCTAAAAATCCCTATTACTTCTTTTAACCTAGTATCTAAGTATTATTTAGAGAGCGTTAAGGCGATAATAACCCTTCTAGCTTATAGAGAGCTCATAATATAGGTAGTGTATATTATCTATCGTCCCTATTATTATACTATTCCTATTAGTATACCCTGAGAAGACTATAACACCTAGAACTTTATAAACAGAGCGTAACCCCTAATAGATACCTAAATACCTAAGTATATTCTTTAGGCTTTTCTGCCTAAAAGAAGAAATTACTTACAGATTAGTGTAGGTTTCCTAAGAGCTAGTGAGGAGACTATATAGTATTTATTTATATCTCCCTACTATAAATCACTAGTTTAAACTCCTTAACTAGATACCCTGCCCTATATAGTATATAAGAGAATATTTAAATATATTAAGTATACTTAGCAGAAAGAGAATAGATATTCTCTCCTTTGCTACTAAAAAGACGATTTATATAACTGCCTAGAGAGCGTTAAGGCTATAATAACTCTTCTAGCCTATAGAGAGCTTATAATATAGGTAGTGTATATTATCTGTTATCCCTATTATTATACTATTCCTATTAGTATACCCTAGGAAGACTATAATACCTAGAACTTTATAAATAGAGTGTAATCCCTAATATATACCTAAATACTTAAGTGTATTCTTTAGGCTTTCCTATATAAAAGAAGAAACTATTAATATATTAGTGTAGGTTTCTTAAGAGCTAGTGAGGAAACTATATATTTATAATAAAGATAGATCTGAATACTTAATCTATTTGCTAGAGAATATACAGCAGGTTGTTTTTATTTATAAGGCTTATAAATTAATAGCTCTATCGTCCTATATTATTTAGCAATTATTTAGGTCTTCATAGTAGGAAGATTAGTTTCTAACCCTTATAGGTTGAGCTTATATAGTACTTCTATCATCTAGCGTTTCGCTATGCTTATTTATATCTGAACTTCGCTTTATGCTAGCCTAATCCTCAGTAATAGGATATACTAACCCTAGGTTTAAAGGTTCATATTACTAGCTAGTAGCTATCCTAATACTAGGATTAGGTTTATAGAATTATATTATTAGCCTATAGCTATAGTAATTATAAACCTAGGTTTAGGAATTTATATTATAGGATAGTAGCTGCTGAAATCCTAAACTTAGCCTTAAGAAACCACCCTAGTAGTCTCTAGCCCTAAGGAATATAAATATACTACACTAATACTTATATTCCTATAATTCCTAACTAAACGCAATTATTATATAGATTATATATATTATATTATACCTATTCTATTAATACTCCTTCTGCTACTATATATCTATAGCTTTAAGAGCATCTTCATACTATAAGTTATAAAGTAACCCTATCGTCTAGCATTATTAAGTATTAATTTAATCCTTATTAATAGTAGAGAACGTATTATAGCCTTATTTACCTATCTAAATATCATATAATCTAAAGATATCCCCTATAATTATTATCTATTAATTATTCCCCTTATTATAAGAAGAATTAATTAAAAGCCTCTATATTGCTCTTAAGCTACCTCTTATCTAATTGTANTATAGTATAAACCTTTATTTATATAGTATATATAAAAGAATCCCTTAGCCTATAAGACACCACAATATAACTAAATATGCTTATAGCTTCCTAGTTATCTAAGGTGCTACTTAATAGGCGTCTAGTCTAATATACCCTATTTTAACTATAAATAACTTAAGGGATAGGTGATATAATTCTCTAGTGTCATCTATTAACCCTATAGTCCTATTATTCCTATTAGTATACTCTAAAAAAGCTACAGCAGCTAGTAAGCAATAAATATAACACTTATTAGAGTATACCTCTCCTTAGTTCCTATATAGCTAAGTGTATTCGCAGAGCTTATCTTTATATTAGAATAAATATTATCTTAGGTTCCTAATAGCTAATAAGGAGTCTAAATATTTATATCTAATATTTATATAAATCCTTATTACATTTACTATAGAATATATAGTTACTACACTTTATATGCAGAAAGTATATATAAAAGATAATATAGTCACCTAAGATTATCTATTATCTCTATTATCATATTATTCCTATTAGTATACTATAGAAAGAACGTAATAGCTAGGAATCTATAAGTTAAGTGCTTTATAAAGCATAGCCTGATAAATATAACTAAATATAATATAGTTCCTACTGAATATAGCAGCTAGTGAAAGCAATTAAGTTATTTTTTTCTTAGAGCTGCTGAGAAGTAGAGATATTTATATCTACTATAGGTATACATACTTTATACGTTTCCTATATAATAACTAGTAATTATACTTTATTCCTCTTATATATATAATAATAGCTGTCTTATATCTAATATCTAGCTTTAGTTAGCAGTAATTTAGATCCTTCTATTAAGGAAGGCTATTATTAACCTTTAGGGGGCTAAGCCTATATAGTATCTCTATTATCTAACCTTATTATATATTTATTCTAATTACCCTAGTCGTTATAGTAGAAAGCTAGCCTTATAATTTCTATTATTTAGTATCACTTTATATTTATTTATTACCTCACTATATATAGGCTTAATTCTATCTAAGAGGATATCTTAAACCTAAGTTTAAGAAGGCAGCTTAGCAAAATATAGCAAATAAAATCCTAAACCTAGGTTTAAGAATATAGCTTAGTAGAACGTAGCAAATAAAATCCTAAACCTAGGCTTAAAAACTCTACCTAATAACATGCAGTAAATAAACTCCTAAACTTAGGTTTAGAAATATAACTTAGTAAAATATAATAAATAAAATCTTAAACCTAGGTTTAGAAGTATAACTTAGTAAAACATAGCAAATAAAATCCTAAACCTAAATTTAGAAATATAACTTAATAAAACATAATAAATAAAATCCTAAACCTAGGTTTAGAAATATAACTTAGCAAAACATAATAAATAAAATCCTAAACCTAAGTTTAGAAATACAACTCAGTAAAACACAGTATATAAAATCCTAAACCTAGGTTTAAAAATACAACTTAGCAAAACGCAGCAAATAAAATCCTAAACCTAGGTTTAGAAATATAACTCAGCAAAACGTAGCAAATAAAATCCTAAACCTAGGTTTAGAAATTTAATAGCTACTAGAATCTTAAACTTAGGTTTAGAAGTTTAGGAAAAAGCAGATACTAAAGTTATAGACCTAGGTTTATAAATTTAGTAGCTCCTAGAATCCTAAACCTAAGTTTAGGAATTCAACCTAGCGAAAAGCAGTAAATAAAATCCTAAACCTAGGTTTAGTAATACAGCCTAATAAAATATAGTAAATAAAATCCTAAACCTGCATTTAGAAATCTAGTAATAAATAAAATCCTAAACTTAGGTTTAGAAATTCAGCCTAGTAAAAAGCAGTAAATAAAATTCTAAACCTAGGTTTAGAAATATAGCTTAGTAAAATATAGCAAATAAAATCTAGAACCTAAGTTGAGAAGTTTAGCAGCTACTAAAATCCTAAACCTAGGTTTAGAAATTTATATAACTAAGAAGCAGTAACTTTTAATCCTAAACCTAGGTTTAGAAATTTACAGTACTAAAAAGCTAATAATTTCCATCCTAAACCTAGGTTTAGAAATTTATATAACTAAAAAAGTAGCTACTTATCACCCTAAACCTAGGTTTAGAAATTTATATTACTAAAAAAACAGCTACTTTTTATTCTAAACCTAGGTTTAGAAACCTGCTCTAGCAGCTAGCACCCTCTTATGCAGCTATAAGCTAAAAGGATTCTAAACCTAGGTTTAGAAATTTAGATTAATAAGTACTAATTACTAAGATCTTCAACCTTCAGGCCTAATCCTTATTTATTATCCCTATTATCTAGCGTTATCTAGTAAGTATTTAGATATCTTATTAACCTTTAGGATAATTTTGCCTAGCTTATTATAATTATACCTTATAAAGCATATATATTTATACCTAAAGTAGGTATAAATAAATAAGTAGTTATATAGTATAATATAACGCTATATCTTATACTATAGGTTAAGAAAGAGCTTTTACATCTCTATTATCTAGTGTTATCCTATGCTTATTCAACCTCTTTAGCTACTAAAGTATAATTCTAAGCTATAGTATAAATAATAGAAGACTAAGGATATAGAAGTAGGATATAGAAGAGGTAATAGAAATCTTTAGAAATAAAAAGGTGAAGTACTTTATAAATAGAATATAACCCTAAAAAAGAATATATTAAGATAAGAGATTTAAGGTAGGGTAACTTCCTATTATTTTATAGATAGATTATATAGAGAGAGGGAGAGTATAATATAGTACCCTCCTTTATATATCCCCTTTACGCTACTACTAGCCTCAGTAATTCTANTATAACTATAATAGCTTAGATGATTATAAGTAACCCTCCTTTAGAAGAGGACTTTAAACCCTCATTTTATATTACTACCTTAGCTAAACCTAGTTAATACCTAAGATAGCTAATATTCAGTATATTAAGTCTTTCGCAACTATAGCGAACAGAATCTTAAACTTAAGTTTAGAAATTCACCTTAAGAATCTAAACCTATCTATTAGCTCTATAGTCCTATATTATCTAGTACCTATTTAACCTAATACTAATTTAACCCTCCCTATAAATAATATATACTAGCTTTAGCTATCTAATAGGTAACCTAGACGACTATTCACCTTTAAGCCTAGGAACTCTTTTAAATACTTAGAAAACTAGTTATAGATTAATGCTTATTCTAGAGAAACTCTATTATAAAAAGTAAAGTACCTTAAGTCTTTAGTATTATTATTTATCTCTATTATAATATTATTCATCTCAGTATATTATTATAAAGCTATTAATCTTATACTTCTGCGCTAGAAGCTAATCTTTTAAGTATATAGCTTAAAAGGATACTAAACAAATATATATATTTATTTAGCTTTAGGTTATAAAATAAAGCATTATAATATTCAGCCTAGCTACTTAATAACTGCTAGGGAGTATAAAGATATAAGTTTAAGACAGATAAAAACACCTTATTAGCTATAGATCACCCTAAAATTAAAGGTACTATATAAGCAGGAAGGGGGGGGGAACTAGCACTAGTAATATTCACTTAGTTAAGATATTAAAATAAAAAATGCAAAAAAACCCTAAGAATAAATTAGTTACGTATAAATAAATATAGGAAACTTAGAAACCTAGTTAAAATATCTAGAATTATAACTATAAACTTAAAATATAGCAGTATATCTTCTATATAACGTCTAGAGTTGCTTATATATAAGATCTTCTTCTAATATCTCTCCTAAAGTAAGCTTTATTTACTACCTCATTCCTAACCTATATCAGCTCTAAGAAAACCTTATACTAGTAGAGCTAACTATAGCTAGATAAGTACACCCTATAGCTATTATATAGGGGTTAAATAGC
Source organism: Colletotrichum gloeosporioides (assembly GCF_011800055.1). Classification (NCBI taxonomy): domain Eukaryota; kingdom Fungi; phylum Ascomycota; class Sordariomycetes; order Glomerellales; family Glomerellaceae; genus Colletotrichum; species Colletotrichum gloeosporioides. Next base: position 515,519 of record NW_025544698.1, read on the forward strand.
TAGATAATCTCTCGCTAAGACCTTAGTAGTTTAACCCCTATATACCTCTTTAGGTTAGGTATATACTTCTATCTCCCCTCTTAGATTATAATATATAATAATTTATAAGTAAGCCTAAGTATACTATATACCTATAAGCTAGCTTTCCTATAGGCCTAATAAATAGTTATTCTTCTTCTTATTTAACTAGAGTTATCTTATATTATAAAAATCCCTATAAAAGCTATACCTACCTACTCTCCTTTCCTCCTCCCTCTTCTGTATTATCCTCTACTTATTTTCTAGTAGAGACTATATTCCACCTAATAACTATAAATATATCTATATCTTATAATAGCATAAATAAAGGAAGTAGATATTCTATAGAAGCGTAAAGCTTATACTAGTAAACTTATATGTATAACTAATAAATAAACTAAGCCTGAAATTAATAAAATACTTAATAAGTCTATAAAAAACCTACCTTTCTAGGATAGTAAGTTAGTCTTAGAACTTGTGAAGGAGTACTATATAGCGTCAGCTTATATACCTATCTGTACCCTCTCTCTAACTTAGGCCTTAGGGTATAACTAGCTAATTAACTATATATAGGTTAATAGGCTCTAGAAGATCTTCTAGAGCAGTATATTTAACTATATAGTAATTAAAAACTAAATCCTACTCTTAAGTTTAAAAGCAGAAGTTAAAAAGATATAACAGTATACTAGTAGCTAAATATTTAGCCTAATAGGTAGCTAAGAGGAGCAGCTTATTGAGGATTTTAGAGCGTAAGATAAAATTAATAATAGCTATAAACTAAAGATCTTAGCTAGGCAGTATAAGGTTAAAGCTCTTAAAGCTTATATAGAGGAGATAGGAGGTAGTAATAAAGAGCTATAGTAGGCTTATGATATTTATAATAAAGGTATATTACTTTTTATACCTACCTCCTCCTTAAGAAGGCCTAGCTAATATTTATACTAACCTATAGACTATACCTTTAATTATATTATTACTAACCTCTATATAAACTACCTAAGCGTAACTCTCCTAGATAGCTACAGCTAGGTTTAAGACTAGCTTATTATAATAGTAAAGGAGGATAAGAATCACTTTAATAGTAAGGTATTTAAGATTATAAACTAGATATCTATAGCTTTAAACCTTATAGTAGACGAAAAGTTCCCTATTCCCTAACTTATTATAATCTAAAAGAATAAGAAATAGAGGGAGATAGTTACTATATAGTATAGTATATGCGTTAGGAAGGATATATTTTTAATATCTGCTTAGGAGTAGATAATTAGCTATAGAACCTATAAGGTATAAGAACTAGTAAAGAGTGTAAACTAGTAGTTCTAACTATATACTAGTTTTTCTTCTCTATCTTCTATAAGGTTTTATAAACCTTTATAAAGCTCCCCCCTCTAGCTAAAATATATATTATAAGTATAGACTAGAAAATAATATTAGAGGAACTCCTATAAAAATACTATAGGAAGTATATCTAGGTATTATTCTACTTATACCTACCTACTTTTAAGAACTTTAGTAGCTAATATAAATAGTATCTTAACTTCCTCACCCTCTTAGATAACGATTAGTACTTCAATATATATAAAGTAATTATTAGTAACTAAAACCTATACTTCCTTAGCCTCCTCTATATTATAGATATTAAGAAGGATAAGCGCTATATCCTATTAGATATTATAGTATATATTATCTCTTAGGTCACCCTTATACTTAAGGAGGTTAGTAAGAGAGCACTTAATAAGCTATCTCTAGTAGCTAATATTACTAAAACTATCACTCCTATAGAGGATTATATAAAGTAGGTAGTAAGCAAAAAGGATAACAGCCTTAACTTAGCAGACTATAAGAGATAGTAGGGGGACCTGCTAATAATTATTATAAATATAGTTAAATAGGACGTTTTAAGCTAGGTTTTATCTAATATAGCTAGTTTTAAATAAATAGAGTATGTCTACCTCCTAAAAGAGGTCCTAGTGGGGAGCCTAAACCTTAAGGGTCTTAGAGTAATAGCTGCTATATATAGTAGGAAATTTATAAAATCTAGCCTATAGGTACGCCTCCTCTAGTCTATCTACTAGATTATAGGAGAAGAATTACACCTAAAATAGATTATAGATATAGAGTAGAGTACCTAAAATGCAGCTTATAATAGCATAGTAGTTAGCTTATTCTTCACCTTTATAGATAATATACTAAAAGTAAAGAAGGATATTATTCTCAGCTAGAAAATCTACTTAGTAGTATTTAAAGTAATCCTAGCCTTATAGTTCACTAAGGTAGGAGGTAGCCTATCTAAGAAAACGTAGCGCTTAGACGTCTAAGTCTTATAGGAGAGGCAGCTAGACCTAAATAGCGCTAATAGGATAGATTCTAATAGAGGAGAAAGTAGGGTAGAGGATATTAATCTTAATAAGGCTAGAGATAATATAAAGCCCTCCCCCCTACTAAGTATATAAGTTAGTACCTATAGAGGTAAAGCTTACTAGGAAAATAGTATTAGTAGCAAAAATAGTAGTAATAATAATATCTAAAGCTATATAATAAATAAAGTTATAGCACCCCCTAAATAAAGCAGGCCCCTAAAGTATACCTAGCCTCTATCCACACTATCTTAAGTATATGCTAAAAAGCTAGTAGAGAGCTTTATAGATAATAATAATAATAATAATAACGAGGGCCTTATAAAGCTTATATTATAAGCTAGAGACTTTATACTAAAGTTATTATCCCTCTTACCTCTTATTTTAAGTAGATAGTTAAAGCCTCCCCCTAGCTTATAAGTAGTAGTAAAAAGGATAGTGAGAAATATTATTAAGCTAAGAAGTATTAGGATATAAGCTATATAATTATCAACTATAGAAAGTAGTTTCTCTCCTCTCCTTATCTAATATATAATTATAAAGTCTATCTATTATACTACTTTAATCTAAGTAACCTGAAGTTTAACCTCCTATAATAAGTTATAAATATTCTTATACTAAGTTACTTTTCCCTCCCCCCCTAATAATTATTACGTTTTAAAGTAGGTATTAGAATTAATAAGCCTTATAATCCTCATATTCTTATTGCTATACCTATTACTATTTCTTTTTCTTTTACTATATTAAATACTATATATATTAGAAGTAGTTACTAGCTATATTTAAACCTACTCCTTCCCCCTAACCTTAAACTCCAGCTTATCTACTCTGCAGCCTACTATAAGGGGGGTAGTAAAGCTAGTCTAATAAGACAAACCTACCCTTATAGTTCTATAGTTATATTATATTATATTAAATTTCTAGTGCGATCTTAACTAGCTATAAGCCTTAATAGCACTAAACTTAGGTTTAATAAGGGTGAAGATTAATAAGCTAAACTTATAGGGCTATTAGGTTTAAGTTAAGGTGTAAAGGGTAGCTATATAAATTATACTAGTATTAGTAGTAGTAGAAGTTAGATAGGTTTAAGAAGATAATAGAAAGTAGTTTACCTTATAAAGCTATCTATTAATAATCTATTAGTCTATTATTATTATTATTATTATTATTATTATTAGCTTTATATAGCTCTAAACTATAAAGCACTAGGTTAGTATAGCTAGTTATAGATAGCACTTTAATAGGCTTAGTCTTTAATATACTCTTACTAACTAAGATATTATCTTACTAATAACAGAAGGAGCTATTAAGTTTAATAATAATAGCTATAATGTTTATACTGAATATAAGGACTTAGATAACAGCTTTATAACTATAGCTAGTACTAATAGAGAAGAAGATATCAGCTTTATTCTAGAAGATAATACTAACTATAATGAGGAAAATAAACTTAAGGGAAGTGTACTTTATAATAATAGGTATTCACCTATAAACCTCACCTTAAGGATATATCTTAGCTATAAGTACCTCTAGATATTTACCTAAACCTATTAAGAAAGAAGCAATATATCTCTAACTAAACTATATCCTCTGTAGTATATAAATTTATTAAGGAGACTATTATAGAGGTAGAGAACTACTTAGCTAGAGATATTTTATATTACCTCTAAACCTACTTTATAATAGATTATAGTAACCTTAGTAAAATTAGTTTAAAGCTAGTAAGTATAGATAATAAGATAACCTTCTCCTTCTATTTAGATATAATTAGTATTATTAGTATCCCCCTAAAGCCTATCCTTATTAGTAGTGTGATCTTTAATAATATAGAGTTCTCCTTCTAAAACTAGTTAGCACCTTATAGCTTAAAGTATACTCTAGGGAAAATATATTTCAACCTCTACTATTATATATTCTACCTAAGTAAAGCCTCCTCTTAAGAGATATAGTATATTATAATATACCTTAAGGATCTAGAGATAGATAACCTTAAGAGGTCTGCTATAAAATATAGCTACTAGTAAGCTTAGTCTATAAAGTATAATACTATACTTAACTACTACACTAAAATTATAGTAGTATTTATTAAGTCTATCTTCTCTAGTAAAAGACTATATTAATACAGTAGTATAGATGCTTCTTAGGGCTTAAATAAGTTAAATAAGAGACAGATTAACTATATAGACTAAACTATATTCTAAGAGAAGTTTATAGAGAAGTAGCTAGAATTTATCTAGGATTATACCTATAATAGTTTCTAGATAGAGAATAGCTTTACCTTTTACGTTTATAACTATAAAAGTAATACTTAGATTAACACCTCTAATAATAATAGGAGTAATATTTAAATTAAACCTCCTAATAATAATAGGGGTAGTATTAAGATTATAGCCCCTATAAGCCTATACTATCTTAATATTAAATTTAGCCTATAGCACCACCCTCTCCTATCTAGCAGATAAGCTAGCTAGTATTAGTCTAATAGGCGTATAATACCTAATAACGCTAAATAGAGTATAAATAGCTATAATAGTAGAGAGGGAAGCTATAGGAGCAGTAGTTAGAGTAGCTGCTCTAAGCTATATAATATATACTAGCGCTATCATAGCTAGTAAAGCTAGATAATAAATAACTTATAAGATAGAGACCTTTTTGAGACGCTAAGTAGGGAGGCTAGAGATATAAACTAGGTGAGGGGGTAGTTTAATAGCAGACTTAAGCAGCTCTAATATATATTACACTAGAAGTATATAGTAAATAATATTAGCTATATCTCCTATATTATTACTATTAAAATATAGATAGTAGAAGAGGAGAGTAGTAATAATAGATTTACTAACTATACTTATCTAGTAAACTATACCTAAGTTAGGGGATAATATAATAGCCCTTATAACTTTACCTTCTTCTTAATAGCTTTTTACTTTAACTTTAGAAATTTCTTATTGCTTATACTGCTGAAATTCCTTAAACTTATCTATAACCTTATTAGGGCTAAGATTAGTTAGAATAGTAACTAGAGAGAGGTCTTATCTATAGGCTTCTTCTAAAGATACTCTAATATTAAATATATTATCTGCTATACTTTTAATAACCTCCTCACCTTAAGGGGAGTAGCTACTAGTGCTCTCACCTTACCTCTATCTGTAGTTAATAGAAATGCTAGTGTGAAGAAGTAGTAGAGATATCTCTTTAACCTCCTTAGAGGTAGTATAAAGCTAGACTTTAACTCTAACCTCTAGAGGCTATTTACGCGTAAAGGCGCCCTTATTAAAAACCTCTATAGAATAAATTTAGCTGTATTCTAGCTTAAGTAGGTCTTCTATATTAACATATAAAACCTTATTATAAGTAAGAGAAACTTCTATATAGTCCTAAAGCCTATCTTCTACCTAATAGTATAGTTCTATTAGTAGAAGTAAGTATACTTAGGTATACTATATAACTTCTATACTAACCTCTTCCCTTATATCCTCACTACCTTCTTAACTATCTTTAACTATACTATATATAGCCTTAGGGAGCAGATTATAGACTATAAAGATAAAGGCCCTTCTATTACTCTAGCTGAAGTAGTTACAGCTATTAACTGCCTTAAGCACTACTGCTATACTAGCGACCTTAGAGTGCTACTATAGAAGGTGCTAAGCTTCCTCAGTATAATAGAGAGCCTATCTACTTATGTATAGCTATATATCTCCCTAGAGATACTTAACTTTAGGGAGCTAAATAGGTAGCTAAACCGCTATACTTAGCCTTAAGAACCTTAAGGTAGCCTAATCCTACTTTATATTACTGCTATCTACTACTACTATAGGCTAACTATTATAAATACCTACCTTAGCTAGTTCTATTTCTTAAAGCTTAAATATATAAACTTCTAAGACTTAGCCTCTATTTAGAAGTATATATCTTATATATTTTATAACCTTTAGGTGCCTTAGATAAAGGTATTTATACTATTCTAGCTCTGCTACTGTATAGCTAGCAGCTTATCTTCAACTAATACTACTTAAGTATATAAAGAGGAGATAAAAGTAGTAAGCGCTAACTTAGATATTTAGGAGTAGGTTAAATATCTATTCTCTTAAGAGTAAGTACCTTAATAGAAGTAAAGTAAAAGTTAAGAGGAAACTAACTAACTAGTTTACCTTATAGCTAATTTAATACTCTTTTCCCTAAACTAGTTATAAATAATATTACTTAGCCTTCTAGGATAGCTAATAAGAAGTATTTCTATATTATAACCTCTATATAGTATACTTACTTATATATAAGTTTAGTCTATAAGATAGTGCAGCTTATAAAAGACTCTACTGTAAAGAAGAGGGTAATATCTCTCTATAGCACTTAATACCTTACGTTATAGGGGGTGATCTTAAGTATAGCATCTAGCTAAAAACTCTCACTTATAATCTCTAGCTAATATCTAGAGAGGGAGCAATAAGAGGGGCTAATTTAGATAGCTTTATTAGATAATAAGATTAACTAGGTACCTAGCGACTAATTAGGCTGCCTTATAGTATAAAATATTACTTTCCTCTAAGAGCTTTTAGAAAGCATCCTCTATCCCCTAACCTTAAGGTATTAGATAATAGAGATATAAGCTATAGATATATTAGCTTAGATAAAATAGTAGGTATAACTATAACTAACCTAAGAGGAGTTTCTTAATTTTAAAGTTACCTTCCCTTTCTATATATTTCCTAAACTTATTAAGTAAAGGTTTATCACCTAAATTAAGAGAGCTAACTCTAACTAAGATATTAAGATAACTAGCTACTATACTAAAGTTAGAAGTATACTAAGAACTTACCTCTAGTAGCCTATATACTAGTTAATTATTATCTAAGCTATAGTTCTAGTAACCCTAAATATATATCTAGATGTAGATTTTAAATAAGATCCTAAATCTCACTAGGTTTAGAAAGCAAACCTAACCCCCCCTAGGAACTATAAGCCCTAAGTAAGAGCTGTTACTTTTATCACCTATACGATATAGTTTCTTTATCCTAAGGATATCCCTTTAGATAACTAGATAACGCTTAGCTAAAAGGTATAGGGGAGGAAAACTATAAAGGAAAAGATTAGTATATCCCTATATCTATCTAATTAGCTACAAAGGCTTATAAATAACAAAGGTAAGCTAATAAATCTATATAATAGAGCATAAGGGTGTAATAATATAACACCTACTTACTATTAGATAGGTTATTCCTAAGGCTTAGAATATTAATAAGAAGAGCCCTACCTTTAGTGAAGTTAAACTAAAAGATAAAGTAACCCTCTAAGGATAATACTAGTAGATAGTTTCAGCCTTAATAAGACTATATAAGTTTATATAGTTAGTTCTTACCCCTAAGGGCTAAAAAGAAGTAGGGGAGGTATTTAAGCTAATTATAAGAGGAAGGAGGGAGGAGTGATAAAGGAACTTAGAAGAAGTATCTAGTATCTAAAGGAATAAGTAGAAAATAAGATTTTATAATCCTAAGGTATTATTTATATACTATAGTAATAGAAAGCATATATTATAAATAGAACCTAAGAATTAGATTATAATATAATATATAAAGTAAATAGGGAATAAGGTTTTAAAAAAGAGGGAAGCTATTAGGATATATAGCGTTATAATTATAATCTTATGCCTAGAAATATAATAAATAGAGTAGGAAGGTTTCATACTGAAATCCTAGCCTTAGTTTTAGAAATAAGATCTCTAAGGTAGGAGGAATATATATTTTAATCTTACGCTATAGTTTAGAAAATAAAAATATAGAGTGGGAGTACTCTATATTAGAATCCTATATCTAAGGTTAGAAATAGTATCTCTAGAGTAAGAGGAACTAAAGTTAAAATTATATACCTAGGTTTAGAAATAGGAACTATGAGGTAAGAGGAATCTATATTTAAATCCTAAACCTAGGTTTAGGAATAGGATCTCCTAAGATAAGAGGAATCTAAGTTTAAATCCTAAACCTAAGGTTAGGAATTAGATCTCCAATATAAGAGAAATCTAAGTTTAAATTAAACCTAAGTTTAGGAATAAGATCTCTAATATAAGAGAAATCTAAGTTTAAATTAAACCTAGGTTTAGGAATTAGATCTCTTAAGATGAGAGAAATCTAAGTTTAAATCCTAAACCCAGGTTTAGGAATTAGATCTCTAATATAAGAGAAATCTAAGTTTAAATTAAACCTAAGTTTAGGAATAAGATCTCTAAGATGAAGAGAATCTAAGTGTTTAAATCCTAAACCTAGGTTTAGGATTAAGATCTTCTAAGATAAGAGGAATCTAAGTTTAAATCCTAAACCTAAGTTTAAGAATTAGATCTCTAATATAAGAGAAATCTAAGTTTAAATCCTAAACCTAAGTTTAGGAATTAGATCTCTAATATAAGAGGAATCTAAATTTAAATCCTAAACCTAGATTTAGGAATTAGATCTCCTAAGATAAAAGGAATCTAAGTTTAAATCTTAAACCTAGGTTTAGGAATTAGATCTCTAATATAAGAGGAATCTAAGTTTAAATCCTAAACCTAAGTTTAAAAATTAAATCTCCAACATAAGAGGAATCTAAGTTTAAATCTTAAACCTAGGTTTAGGATTAAGATCTCTAATATAAGAGAAATCTAAGTTTAAATCTTAAACCTAGGGTTAGGAATTAGATCTCTAATATAAGAGGAATCTAAGTTTAAATCCTAAACCTAAGTTTAAGAATTAGATCTCTAATATAAGAGAAATCTAAGTTTAAATTAAACCTAGGTTTAAGATTAAGATCTCTTAAGATAAGAGGAATCTAAATTTAAATCCTAAACCTAGGTTTAGGAATTAAATCTCTAATATAAGAGGAATCTAAATTTAAATCTTAAACCTAAGTTTAAGAATTAGATCTCCTAAGATGAGAGGAATCTAAGTTTAAATTAAATAACTTAGCTAATTAGCATTTTACAAACTATATAATAACTATAAATACGCTCTAGATATAATACCTAATATATAGTCTGCCCTAAATAGGTAGGATAGTAAAGCTATAGTATACTAATATTTCTATTTAATGTATATACTACTAAAAGAGAGATAGACTGCCTGCTTAGTTCTATATACTACCTTAACTTAATATATCACCCTCAGCATCTTAAACGCTATTATAGCAGAAGATAATATAGCTGAAATAGGCTTAGCTATCCTCCCTAGAAGCCTCTACTACTAGCTAGCTTATTATATAGCTTATAAAAGTAATAATATAATCCTTAAGAGCCTTCTTAGTATTATTACTAAAGTTAATAGCTCTATATAGAATAAAAGTAAAGCCTTTATCTATATTAAGTATAAGGTAGTAATTTAGATTAAGTGCTATTATAGGTAGTATAAAACCTTTTGCAACCTTACCCTTAGGGAATTAGAAGTTTATAGCCTTAAGTATGCAGATAACCTATATAATATTCTTATAGTAAATAAGACTACTCTCCCTATTAGTATTAAAAGTAGTAATATGCTGGATAATAATACTTAATATAAGAGAGGGCTTAGTAGGTATATAAGCAACTAAAAGCTTAATAGAGGTATAATTAGGACTTTTAGTAGTAGTACTATTATAGAAGCTAATAATAGCTATAATAGTAGCACCTTATCCTATAGGGATCTTAGACTAACTTAAAGCCTCTACCTATAGGTATACTGCAGCTAACAGCCCCTCTGCTAAGTACTTATATAACGTACTAAAGAGGATTAAGGTATCTTAGCTAATAGGCACCCTCAGCTTGCTAATAGTATTAATATACATAGCACCTTTTAGTATTAGCAGACTATCCTTAAGGTTACTAGCTGTTATAATATAGGTTATATAGTTATTAGCAGTTTCTAAATAATATATAACACGTATTAGTAACTACTAACTATTAGTAACCTTAGCGCTAGTATTAGAGCTAGGAGTAAGCGTAGTGTAAAGCTCTATTATCACGCCTGTACTAACTAGCTTCTCTACGCGTTATTTCTATATAGTTTGATTAGGAATAATCACTTTAGGTTTAAGATTAGGTTAAGGATTAGGTTGAGGATTAGGTTGAGGATTAGGTTAAGGATTAAGTTAAGGATTAAGTTAAGGAGTAAGTTAAGAGCTTATTACTAAAACCTAAAAGAAAACTAAAGTTAATATTTCTAAGAGTAGAATAGAAGTAAGTAACTATATAGGGGTAGTAGATATAAGTATACCTTTTAGTATATAATATTAGACGTAAGTAAGCTATAAAGTATAACTAAGCAAAAAAATAGTATATAGTTAATAATAGAGGAAGAGGTTAAAAAACAGGAGGAAAGCGCTAAGTAAACATTATTACTCTTATATATTAAACTTATTTCTAGATAGTTTTTAATAGTGAGCATATAAGCTACTATACCTACTTAGGGTTATAGCTTATATTTAGTAGAGGTTTAAAAAAGGGGATCTTAATATTATAGCAGGCAGTAGAGGCTATAATAGGTAGGTATAATATAGCAGTATAAGTAAGCTAGTAAAGTAGGAAGAGCTTTTAATTTAGTAGGAAGCAGTAAAATAGGGGCAGGTAGTTATATAAAGGATAGGGGGGAAGAGAAGAGAAGGCAATAAAAAATAAATAAGTAATTAGGTATAGGGAGGGTTAATAAATACCTAAGAAGAATAAAGGAGCAGAAAGTAGTATTATAGAGAGCTAAGAAGAGGCATAGCATATTAAGGCTATAGATATTAAGAAGTAGAAAGGAATAAATCTACTCTCTCTAGAAAACATAGTAATACTAGTAGTAATAAACATTATATTATATGATTTAATAGAATCTTAGGTATAAAAGATACTATATAATACTAGACGATATAAGCCTAAAAGCTCTACTAAACTAAGCTATCTAACTTAAATACTATCTTCACTATAGTTATCTTTAGTATATATAAGCTAGTTATAAAACTGCTCACTAGAAGAGGATAAGTCCTATTATAAGATAGAAGCTAGCTTAAGCTCTTACGCCTTAATTTAGTTACTAATAGTTAAACTATATAGTAACTACTTAGAGAGGTCCTATATCTAATCCCTCATAATAAGTATGAAGATATTATCCTAAAGATAAAATATAGGTTAGGACTATAGAGATATATATATAGATAAGATATATACCTAAAGCTTAGACTTATTAAACTAGTATAGCTAAAGGCTAACCTCTATAACAACCTTTAGATCTAGTATTAGCTTATTATTAATATCTAGGTCTAACCTATCTATAGCATAGAGATAGAGGTTGCTATAGAACTTATTAAAGGATTTATACGCCTTTATTCTAGAGAGGAGCTTAGAAAAGTTGTTATTATCCTCTGTAGCCTAGATAACAGGGCTATTAGACTTATTACACCTTATCTAAAGCTAGATAATATACCTATTTATATTCTCTTAGATCTCTAAATCTAGTAGTAAGCTATTAATAAAGGTAATAGTAGGTATAGTTACTATTAGTATAAATAGTTTACCTAGCTAAACTTTAGTAAGTATTAGTAACTTTAAGTAGGAGGAGAATAGATATATAGACTAAATAAAAAAGCAGGTAAGTAAGAGGAGGTAAGAGAAGAAGGTTATCTTCTAGCCTCTAATTATTAGCTAAGAGAGGAAGAGTAAGTATAAGGAGCTAAGTAGAATATAAACTAGAATATCTAAGGAAAGTATAAATAGAAAAGAGAGTAAGTACTAGTGTAAAAAGGCAGGTTTATAGAGATAGTATAAGTAGGATATATTAAAACCCTATAGTAAATACTTTATTTAATACTATTTAGAAGAAAAGTTATACCTTTTAGAAGAAAGCTTATATTTAACTACTTATANTATTTAGAAGAAAAGTTATACCTTTTAGAAGAAAGCTTATATTTAACTACCTATATAACCCTTAATCTGCTACCTTTAGACCTTATCCTAATTAGGTGAAAATAATTAGCTATAAAAGAACCTCTAAATATATTAGCTAGAACCTCTACAGATTAAAGTGTAACCTTTAAATCTATTAGTCCCCTTAGCTCTAAGTGACCTATATATATAGTAGGTCTTTAGTATAGTGTAAGCCTACTAATTAGTATATACTATATATACTACTACTGCTACTAGTAGGAGGTGTAAGATAGAAGTCAGCTAGGGGCTTAGGCTTAACCTTAAGCTTAAGCTAAGGCCTAAAAAGAAAACTACCTCCCTACATAAGTAATTAAGCTACTTCACATAAGAAGCTAACCTTCCTATTTAGAGATTATTAATAATATAGAAGGATTAGTAGAGGGTTTAGACTAAAGTAGAGTCCTTTCCTTTTCTTTTTTTTCTCTATACCTTAGGGGTTTCTTATATAATATTATAAGGAGAGGAAAGCTTAGTGAAGGTTATTATTATATCTCTATCTCTCACCTCTATCTTAAAGTTATAGTACCCTACTTATAAATATACTATCCTAATATAGCAGGCAACTTAATACTTACTGCCTACTAGCTAAAGTATAAATAGGAAAGAAATAAAAAGAAATCGCATAAAAACCGCTATAAACTAGTATGCTAAGACTACTAAAACTACCTATAAGAAATTGCAAAACCCTCCCCCCCCCCCCCCCCTNATTATAGCCTTCCCTAGCCCTAAAGAAAAGCAGTAAAACAGTTAATCCCTATATCTAGCGAAACTATATCTACCTCCCTACCCCTCTAGCCCTCATAGCCTTAATACTATGCTTACGCTATAATCTTATCCTCTAACTTTATAGGGTTATTAATAGCTTACAGTAGTAGCTTTATAGAGAAGAAGAGCAACTTCTCTATATCTATATCCTTATTAGTAACCTCTACCTACTAGTTACCCGCTAGAATATTATCCTATATAATCTTCACAGCAGCAATCCTTAGATTATTAGAAACTTTAATTTTAGCTATATAGAGGGCTAAGAGGTATATCACAGCTATACTGATACTATTTATACAGCTTCTACTTATATCTTAAGTAGTAATATAGTTAATAGGTAGGATATCCCTAAAGTACTTAGCTATAAGCTTACTAAACACCTTATTAGCCTCTTCTAAAGCCCTATTAAGACAGTTAGTATAGTAATAACCTAGATAGGCTTCACACTTATAGCTATATCTATAAGTTTTATAGGGGACTTAGCTATAGGTAGTGCTATACTTAAGCTCCTTATAGTAGCTACTAAAGCTATTAGGGACTATAGTAATACTAATATCCTATAGGAGGGTTCTAAGGGCCTCTTTATATCTATTCTTAAAGAATCTATTATAGCTTTAATCTTAGAATATATCCCTCTAGAACTCCCTACTAATCTTTATGCCCCTAGCTATAACGATAGATAGTCTTATAGTATAGCTACTATTATAGATTTTCTTAAATATTAAGGTGAGGGCCTACTTAGTATCTTAGATTATATAGAAAACTACCTAATAGCCTAATATAAAAGGCTTCGTTAAGAGTATCTTATCTATAATAATATAGTAGATATTATTATTATTAAGCTTATTCTTAAGGACGTCTAAGGTTATTAACTCAGTATTATAGTAGGAGGTGAGGTTAGTATATATAAACTTAATAGAATTATTAAGCTTCTACTAGGTAGCTAGAATAGCAAGCTAGAGGTTATTATTAAGCTTGAAATGGGAAGCTATTATAGTAGTTATCTTCTGAGGGGCCTTAACTACCTATTAGTATTATTTAAATAGGAAAGAGCGCTAGGGATCTATAAGGGGTAGTACTTACTGTTAAGGATTTAGGGGAAGGGATACTAATACTAGCTTAAGAGGGCTATTAGTAATAGCTGAAGATATAAGATTATTATTATTAGTAGTATAGGAAGGAGCTTTAATTAACTAGGTTAGAGGGTAATAAGTGTTACTAATACTAGCTTAGGAGGATTATTTATAACTAGTAAAGATATGAAGATATAAAGATATAAAGATATAAAGAAGTAAAGATATAAAGATATAAAGATATAAAGATATAAAGAAGTAAAGATATAAAGATATAAAGCTATAAAGCTATTAATTATAGTAGTATAAGAAGGAAGTTTTATAAGCTAAGTTAGAAGGTGAGGAGGGTATCCTTTTATACTTTAGATCTTAGAAGCTATAGTGTAGAAGGTGCTACTATTAACTATTATAATACCTTTAATACTATAATATTACTATTATAAGAGGGGTAATAATGTTTACAGCAGCATTTTAACTATAAGTTTAGGAAGAAATAGACGCCTTTTATAGCAGAGGTCTTAAACTAATATAGCAGAGGAAGGTATATATAAGGAGGTAGGAGTAATAAGATATAGTAGATATTACTATACTAGCAAACAGCTTATTATAATATATAGATAGTATAAGCAGTCTTTAGCAGCAGTAGTATTAATACATAAGGTAAGTCTTTAGCTTAGTCTAAATTTAAAGTAAAGCTAAGTAAAATAGAGGTGCTAAAGCTAACCTAGTAGGGAAAGCATACTTTAGTAGCTAGAATTAATAGTATATAGTTAATATAGCAGTACTATTAAACAGCTTATAATAATATCTATTAGGGGCTAAAGGTAAGGCTAAGAGTGAGATATAGATAATACCTATACTTCTTCTACTAAGCTCCCCTACTAGCCTATATCTAACGCCTTTCTAGCTTAAGCTAAGTGCTTAAGTGCTTATACTAACTTATAACTTCCTACCTTAGGTTTAGTTTATAAAAGTATCCCTTATAAAAAGTTACTTAATATCCTAAGTAGATAATTAATATTAAAGAATTAGAGGGGTTATAAAGAAAGAATAATTATATTTAGAGCTTACTTTAAATCTAACTTATTATTACTTAGTATAAGTAATTAACTAAAATTCTAAATACCTATTTACTAGGTCTAACTATTAATAGCCTTAGCTATAGCCCTATCCTATTTTATATATAATACTATTAATTCCCTCTAGTAGTAGCTTAATAGTTAACTCCTATATCTTATAAAACTATATATCCCTTATTATCTTTCTAGCTAGATACCTTAGTATCCTACCTATCTTATAATCTTATTCTCTAGCTTTATATAGTTACTAATAGCTTAGATAAGCAGCCCTATTAAGAAGAAGGTAGGCTTATAGCTTAAGCTATCCCCAGCCCTATACTCTATAAACTAGTAGCCTATTAAAACCTTATCCTATACTATCTTATAGATCCTTATTTTATTATTATTAGATAGGTTAACCTTATTAATATAGACTACTAAGAGATATATTATTACTATAGTGATACTATTAATATAGCTCCTAGCTATATCCTAAATAGTTAGCTTTATAGCAGCTTAGGTAGGCTTAAAGTACCTAGCTAAAGGTAGGCTAGTATTCTTATTAGT
Source organism: Colletotrichum gloeosporioides (assembly GCF_011800055.1). Taxonomy (NCBI): domain Eukaryota; kingdom Fungi; phylum Ascomycota; class Sordariomycetes; order Glomerellales; family Glomerellaceae; genus Colletotrichum; species Colletotrichum gloeosporioides. Next base: position 531,258 of record NW_025544698.1, read on the forward strand.
AACGCCTAAGCAGTCCTCTAAGAACGTAGCATAGAAGTCGCTTAGATAAGCCCCCTCCTTACTATACTTAGTCTTAAAGGGGACCTAGACGTTAGTCTTATTATACTTCAGCTCCTTATAGGAGCTACTGCTACTATTAGGGATAGTAGTAACTTTAACTTACTATAAGAGGGTTCTAGAGACCTCCTTATATCTATTCTTAAAGAATTATATCTAGCTATTATAGTAGAATACCTCCTATATCTAGTCCTAGCTAATCTTAATCCCCCTAGCTATAATAACAGACTACTTTATTATATTATTACTTTAGTAAAGCTTTTTAAAGGCTAAGGTGAGAGCTAGTTAAGCGTTTATAATAGTACAAAAGGTAACTTAGTAGCCTAATATAAACACCTTTATCTTTAGGATTGTTTCTTAGTAGAGGATATAGATCTTATTATCTATTAGCTTATTTTTAAAGGTATCCTCAGATATAAACTTAGTAGTATAATAAGAGGTGAGGTTCTCAGAGATAAACGCTAAGGTTTTATTAACTATACGCTAAAGGGGAGCTATTATAGTAATTATCTTCTGAAAGGTTTTAGCTACCTATTAGTATTATTTAAATAGGAAAGAGCGCTAAGGATCTATAGGGGGCTACACTTACTATTAAGGTTTTAGGGGAAGGGATACTACTACTAGCTTAAGAGGGCTATTAGTAATAGCTAAAAGTATGAGATTATTATTATTAGTAGTATAAGAAGGAGCTTTAATTAGCTAGGTTAAAGGGTAATAAGTGTTATTAATACTAGCTTAAGAGGATTATTTATAACTAGTGAAGATATAAAGAAGTAAAGATATAAAGAAGTAAAGATATAAAGATATAAAGCTATTAATAGTAGTAGTATAGAAAGGAAGGTTTATTAGTTAGGTTAGAGAGTGAAGATAGTTTCTTTATTATACTATCCTAACTTAGGGAGAGAGGAATAGTAGTAAGTAGAAGGAAGGTGCTAGCTAAGCTTACTATAAAGGCTTTAATAGCTTATAGTTATAAATAAAGATATAAGTATAGTTATTATTATAGCAGCAGTAGTAGTAGTGTTTTAGGTAGGTTTTTAGCCTAAGTATAGATAGTAAGTAAGGCGTTTAATAGTAGAGATCTTAGTAGAAGCTAGTAAGGTAGTCTAAAGGCATAGAAAGCATATGCTAATAGGTAAAAGCACTAAGCTAAGCTAAATATAGCGTTATTAGTAAATAGCTTATAGTAAGGGAGATAATTATATAATATAGCTAGTTAAAAATATTAATAATTCACTATACTTACCTCCTCACATAAGGATATATAATACTATAAGGCTATACCTATTAAAGGAAACAAACACTATTAAAGGAAATAATTACTATTTAGGGAAATAACTACTATTTAGGGAAATAATCACTATTCCTACTATTTAGAGTTAGAACTAATTCACTAAGTGTCTTTAGGTAGATCTCTTATGTTTATAAATAATAACCCTTTCTCTATCTAATATTTATTTATTTCCCCCTACTTTACTGGTCTATACTAAATCTAAAGCTCTTTTACTATAAAAATAGCCTCTATTGCAACTTCCTAAAGTACTTTATCTTCCACACTATCTAGAAATATCTATAGAGTTATAGATAACTATTACTTAGCCCTCCCTATTACCTTAATAGATCTATTTATATGTAATCTGCTAGAGTTTAAGATAGATCTCTATGCTTAAGCAGCTCAGCTAGGGCTAAAGCCTACTAACTACTAGCATAATAGAGTAGAAGCTTATAAGAACTAAAGAAACTAACTATATAAAAGGAAAAGTAATATAGCTTACTATTATCTTCTAATATCTATTCTATATAGTATAACTAGTTAGACTAATGCTATCTCTCCCCTATTATTCTTATAATACTTTGCTAGTATAAGTTAATATTACTATACTAGTCTATAAAGTTAGGCTATACTAGCAAAAATATCTCTTAAGATGTTTACGCCTACCTGCTTAATTAGTAATGAGGAAAGATAATCTATTCTGTGTGATATAGCTAGCTAAACTAATACCTTTACCTATAAGGAGTATAGCTCCTACTCTAATATATTCTTATACCTCAGAAAAAGATATTATTAAAGTAGGTATAGAAGTCTATAAGGTTAGAATTATTTAGTATTCGCTTAGTTTTAAGATAGCTATCTTAGCTTATATCTTCCTTAGTAATAATAAAGATCTGCTTTACTTTCTGTAATCTATATTAAGGTAATAAATCTTTTAACTAAAGGTTTTTAGTTTTTTAGACTTATTAGTTTATTATAATAGCTAGAAAACTAAATCTATTAGTTTAATCCCTTATACTTCACACTTATATAATCTACTACTTTAGAATACTTAAACTCTTAGATAATATATAGATTATTACTACCTCCTTCTAAAGTATCTAGTATATTAGTAGGCTTAAAGAGTTTATAATAAGTAACTATAAAGTTATTAGTAATAAAGAATATAAAGTGGACACCTTTAGCTTACTCTACTAGGATAGAGGCTCTACTTTATTAGAAGTATACTCCTAAGCTGATTGCTACCTATCTACTAATAATAAAGATAGTAGGATGCTATATATCCCTAATATTAGAAATAGTAAGGTTAGCTTTAAGGTTAGCTTTATAGTAGTCTTTATAGGCCTTAATTAATAAGATATATTTATAAACTAATCTAGATATAACTTAAGTTATTAGCTTTAGATTATAAAGCTTAATATTAAACTAGTTTTACCTCTTAAAGTTAGTATTATAGAAACCTTTAATAGTCTCCTATATTATAAATCTAATAGTTCCCCTATATATAAGGAAGGTTTTAATTATCTACTAATCCTAGTACTTATTCTCAGTGAGGAGCTTTAGATCTAGCTCCCTTTAGGGCTTATTAGTAATAGCCTCTATAATATTACTACTAATAGATCAGTTAAACTCTATATTAAAGCTATTAATATCCTAGGAAGATATATCAACTAGAGGCCTTAATCTTAAAATATATTATTAGTAAGTACTTAAAATATAAAGGAAGTGAAGATATCTATACTTATAATAGTTTTTATACGTTTTTAGTTTCTAGGAGCTTAGAATAGTTTAAGTTATAATACTCTAAATTAAGCTGTATATATCTTCTCTCTAGTATATAGATAAAAGAGGTAGAAAGAAATCTAAGAGGGATAAGTAGCAGTTTAAATAGTTAGCTAAGTGCTAATTATATTAGTGAAGTTCTTAAGGTGATATAAGGTAAATATTCACCTTATAGGTGAATATTAGAAGGAATAGTACTACGTTAAGTAGGTAGGTAGGTGAGATATAATAGGGATTAAGTCTTATAGCTCTTATAACTTAGGTTCAAATAGAATAGAAATAGAAATACTAGTCTTCTTAGTAAGTAAATAGGTAAATAAGATATAGTAAATATTAGCGCTATCTAGCTTAGTTTAAGATAGATTATTCTTACGTTTAGTATAAAAAGACTATCTTTAGATGCTATTAATATTTCTATTTCAGTTTATAACCTTTATAGTGAGGTATTTAGTTCTATAATAAGATCTAATTTATAACAGCATATATGTTTATACCTTTATGTTAGAACCCTCTAGAATAGGTTAGCTATAAAGGGGGGAAGTAATAAAGAGCACTATAAAGCAGTTCTTCTAGTTACTAATTCTTCAGATTATGAAGCGTATAATAGTTACTCCTATAACTAAAATACAACTAAAAGACAGGAAATATCTAGCAACTATAAGGTAATTCTCAGTATAGTATATCTAAAGACTAAGTAGTCTTTAAATAAAGCATACTATAGGTATTAAAACATAAATATATAAGGCTAATAAGGGCGCCTAGAAGCTAAAAACAGATTAACTATAGGGTAATTCTTTAGATTATAAAGTATATAATAGTTACTCTTATAACTAAAACGCAACTAAAAGATAGAGTATATCTAGCAACTATAGGGTGATTCTCAGTATAGTATATCTAAAAACTAAGTGGTCTTTAAATAAAGCATACTATAAGTATTAAAACATAAATATTTAAGGCTAATAAGGGCGCCTAGAAGCTAGAAACAGATTAACTATAAGTTAATTCTTCAGATTATAAAGCATATAATAGTTACTCCTATAACTGAAATACAACTAAAAGATAGGAAATATCTAGCAACTATAAGGTAATTCTCAGTATAGTATATCTAAAGACTAAGTAGTCTTTAAACAAAACATACTATAAGTATTAAAATATAAACGTTTAAGGCTAATAAAGGCGCTTAGAAGCTAGAAACAGATTAACTATAAGTTAATTCTTTAGATTATAAAGCATATAATAGTTACTCCTATAACTAAAACGCAACTAAAAGATAGAAAATATCTAGCAACTATAGGGCAATTCTCAGTATAATATATCTAAAGACTAGGTAGTCTTTAAATAAAGCATACTATAGGTATTAAAATATAAACGTATAAGGCTAACGAGAGCGCCTAAAAGCTAGAAATAAATTAACTATAAGGTATATAATAGTTACTCCTACAACTGAAATATAACTAAAAGATAGAGTATATCTAGTAAGCATAAGGTAATTCTCAGTATAGCATATCTAAAGACTAAGTAGTCTTTAAATAAAGCATACTACAAGCATTAAAATATAAATATATAAGGCTAATGAGGGCGTCTAAAAGCTAGAAATAGATTAACTATAGGGTATATAATAGTTACTCCTGCTATAGAAATGTAACTAAAAGATAGGAAATATCTAGTGAGCGTAAGGTGATTCTTAGTGTAGTATATCTAAAAACTAAGTAGTCTTTAAATAAAGCATACTGTAGGTATTAAAACATAAACGTATAAGGCTAACGAAGACACCTAAAAGCTAGAAATAGATTAACTATAGGGTAATTCTTCAGATTATAAAGCGTATAACAGTTACTCCTATAACTAAAACGTAACTAAAAGATAGGGTATATCTAGTAACTATAAAGTGATTCTCAGTATAATATATCTAAAGACTAAGTAGTCTTTAAATAAAGCATACTATAGGTATTAAAATATAAACATATAAAGCTAATAAAAGCACCTAGAAGTTAAAAACAGATTAACTATAAGGTAATTCTTCAGATTATAAAGCATATAATAGTTACTCCTATAACTAAAATGCAACTAAAAGATAAGGTATATCTAGTAAGTATAAGGCGATTCTTAGTATAGTATATCTAAAGACTAAGTGGTCTTTAAATAAAGCATACTATAGGTATTAAAATATAAATATATAAGGCTAATAAGAGCGCCTAGAAGCTAGAAACAGATTAACTATAGGGTATATAATAGTTACTCCTACTATAGAAATATAACTAAAAGATAGGAAATATCTAATAACTATAGGGTAATTCTTAATATAGTATATCTAAAGACTAAGTAGTCTTTAAATAAAGCATATTATAGGTATTAAAATATAAATATATGAGGCTAATGAGGGCGCTTAGAAGCTAGAAACAGATTAACTATAGGTTAATTCTTCAGATTATAAAGCATATAATAGTTACTCTTGCGACTGAAACATAACTAAAAGACAGGAAATATCTACTAAGCGTAGGGCGATTCTCAGTATAATATATCTAAAGACTAAGTGGTCTTTGAATAAAGTATACTATAGGTATTAAAACATAAAGGTATGAAGCCTATAGAGTAATTGCTTAAGTCGCTAAGAGGCTACTTAATCCGTTAAGGGACAAATACATTAACAGTATTATTTATTCTTTTATTGTTAAGGTATAGCTGTATAGACTGTCACTTCTCTAGGTTATCACCTATAGCTTCTAGCTATACTTAGGTCTCCCTATTATTAACTTATATTAATATTAACTACGCTATAACTACACTTAGCATATTAGATTATTATCACACTTCACTTCCCCTAAGCTAATAAGTAATATCCTAATACTATACTCCCCTACTAGAGAATAAATACCTATTATTATTATTATTATAAATAGAGGTATACTTTACCTATATTATAGTATAAGAACTAGAAGTCTTTAATCCCTTAATAAGAGTTATTATAGGCATAATCACTAACTTAACCTACTACTCTAACTATATATCCCTTATCAAAAAGTTTACTAAAACTTAATCTATACTGAAGAACTTAGTATTAGAAATTAATGTAGGAGAGAAAGAAGCTAAAGATAACCTTAAGATAATCGCTAAGTTTAGGAATACTATCCTCATTAAGCTACTTATGAGGTACTACTATAAAGAGGATAAGGCTAAGTTATTACTCCCCCTTATAAGCTTTAGAATAGAAAGATTCTTTAGTAGTAGTAAAGCTAAAGACTAGCTTCAGCATATAGCTATTACTATATAGTCTTAAGATAATAAGTGCGCTTACTTTAATATACTACTATATATTAAACACTCCTATAACTACTTCCCTAATAGGGGGGGTATACTTTAGTACTATAAACTTATTAGATTTAACATCACACTAACAGATAATAATAATACCTATATTAAGATCTCTAATATTTAGTTTTTTAAATCCTCTAATACTTATTCTAACTTAATCTATAAGCTGTTTAAAGATTAAGTTATTAAGCATTACTATAGCCTCTATAAGTTTATAATAGAGGAATATAATACTTAGTATACTCTATAAGCCTTTAAGTTTATTACTAAAGAGGAGGTAGGGAATATCTCTATCTCTATTAAAACCTTATAGGGAAATAGGGAACCTTAGCCTAATATAGAGTAGGTATCTATTATCACTATAGGAAAATAGGTTAAGAATATAAAGTTAGTTAGGAATATAAAGTAGGTTAGGAATATAAAGTTTCTTCTCTTACCTAAGGGAGAGGATATTAATAAGGAGCTATATATTCAGGAGGCTAAGAATCTCTTTATATCTCTTATCGCTAAACTCTCCTAGCCTATTATTAAATTAACCCTTAAAAACGCAGAGAGGTGCATATAGGAGAGCTTTAAAGTAGAGGTAGCTATATATAATAGTGAGGTAGAGGATAGTTTATATCACTATTAGTAGTAGCTAGTAAGAAGATATAGACTTATATAGTACTATAGGTTCTAAACCCTAAGAAGCTATAGGGGATAGTAATTCGGTTTAGGGTTAGGGTTAGGGTTAGGGTTAGGGTTAGGGTTAGGGTTAGGGTTAGGGTTAGGGTTAGGGTTAGGGTTAGGGTTAGGGTTCGGGTTAGGGTTAGGGTTAGGGTTAGGGTTAGGGTTAGGGTTAGGGTTAGGGTTAGGGTTA